>NW_007046029.1:770554-823039 GCF_000164805.1 Carlito syrichta
TGAGTGATACCTTGTTGCTTTTCTCAACAGAACTTCTCTCTTCAGACCCTGCTGTGATCAGGCCCTCCCCAAATCTCTGAATACGTATCTACACTGCACATACTTTGGTTCATTGCGAGTGCTGTGTGTCTATGGGTACCTGAGGCCTTAGTCAGTGGACATCTCTGGGGAATAAGGTGTCCCCTGTTGTCTAGATAACTGAAATTTATTACTTTCAGCTCTATGAAAACATTTGCATTTTTAGAAAGAAATGTTTCTAAAATCTATTTGTTCTTGGCAGCCTGCTGACAGAGTGTGGTGAATATCATTTAACCTATTCTCAGTGACTCAGGCCCTTGTTCTGAACATAGTGCTGAACTTAAACTTTGATGTATTGATGCCCTCCAGGGCTGTAAAATTGTGTGGGGTTTCCCTTGTTCTTCCACTGAATTTTATCAACTATTTTGCCAGGGTGTCTGGCCTGGACACTCAGTGATAGTTTCAGGCCTCCTGAAGTGTGTAAAGTCATTTGCCCCCAGGCAAGATGGCCATGCAGCTCTGCCCAGCACCATCCTGGGCCCCTCTTGGGATGGGCTCTGCTCTCTGTGGGTATTCCTCAGTCTTCTCAGAGGCTACCTTTCGCCCCAGTGAGCCAACCATCTATCTTCAGTCTCTGCACTCCTGGTAGTGGCCCTAGTAAAGTTTAAAACTACTATATGGTATCAGATACCCAAGTGGTACATGAAAGGTCCAACAAGCTCATCTGAAAAGGGAGATGGGCTGACACCCTTTCATGAAGTGAAATGGGTGGGCCCTTGTTCATCCGTTTGGCAGGTGGTTACCAAGCACCTGCTATGTCCTAGCCTGAGTCAAGCAGGCCATGGTCAGGACAGCCTCCACATACAGAGTGGCCTTCTAGGAGGCACCTAACCCACCGAGACGGGTATTAAGTCAGTGCAGAGCAGGAGAAGCACAGCCCCACACACCAGGCTGACAGCCTTGCTGGGACGCAGAAGACTACTCAACCGCCTTCGGCTCTCCCCAGCACCTGGCTCCCAGAGTGGCTTGTGTGGCCTGTGAAGATGCAGCAAGTGATGTCTGGGTCAGCAGATCCCACGCTGCGGGAGCCAGCTAGCATGGACAGTCAGCGGATTGAGGTGCTGGGAACTGCAAAGGCTGTGGTGGGGCCCACAACCTTGGAAAAGAGATGGCTGCAGAAATGAACAGCCAGGGCTCAACATAGGGCACGTGCTGCAGAACCCAGAGATTGGGAAGATTTGTTCTGCCAAGACTGTTGCTGGACTTGGAGAGGCCATGCAAGGGAGGTGACCTTTAGATGCAGTCTTGAAAGATAAGTAGGAATTGCCTAGGTTAAGAAAGGAAAAGGAATTATGAGGCAGAAGGGCTGGAAGCTATTTTGTGAATTCATTTTTGAGTTCACAATGTGTTTCAGAATGTTCAGATTGTCTGAATTATGACCAGAAAAATGGGTTATTACTCTGAGTCTATATATGTTTCAAGCATATTATAACTAAAAATTAATTTCCACTTAGCATCTGTAGGTACTCAGCAGGATAATTAGTAGATCTTTGATTTATACTTCTGTTTATTTATTCATTTTACCAGCAAAACTGAATTCATTTAAATCAGGTTTTATACCTGATCAGAAGTAACTTTTGTACAAAAGTGTTGATTTGTTAGTAAGAACTACAAGATTTATAAAATACCAAGATGCTTCTGAAATATAGCACCAACTTATAGTGGTCAGTAATGGCCTCTAATTAGGCCAGGTGTGTAGACCAACGATGGGCTTGGTTGTTCACCATGCTAACTGGATAATTCTGAGATTTGCTGACCATCTTCCCCTGCTGTGGACATAAAGGCAGAAGGACTTGGTCTTAGGAATGGCATGGTATGGCACTTCATGGAGAACATCAGGGTATCCCATGGAGTATGCTCTCCTCTGCATATGCTGAAGAGGCTTCCTGAGGACATGAGCCCAGAAGCAGGGCTTTGATAGGAGACAGTGCGTATGGAATATGGAGACCAGATGGACAGCTGGCCAAGGAGCCAAAGGGTCCAGGGAGTGGAAGTCAGAAGTAATCTGTAACAGAAGGACATTTGAGAAATTCACAAACATGTGGAAACCACACACTCCATAATAACCAAGGGACAAAGAAGAAATGAAAAGGGAAATTAGAAAATACCTTCAGATGTGCAAAAATGAAAACAACATACCAAAACTTCTGAAGTGCAATGAAAGCAGTGCTCAGAAGGAAAGGGTTAGCTATAAATAGGCACATTAACAAAAAAGACCTCAAGAAGCAAGAAAAAGAGCAAACAGCCCAAAGGAGGCAGAAGGAATGAAATAATAACGAGGACAGTAGAAATGTATAGTAGAAATGAAATCGAAACTAGAAAAGCAGTAGTGAAAATCATGAAGCAGTCAGCAGAATTGACAAACCTGTACTTAGACCAGCTGAAGCAGGGTGAAAGGACATACCACCCCTTACCTTATAGAAATACAAAGGACCATAGGGGAATAGCATGAACAGCTGTATGCCAACAAATGAGATGTCTACATGAAATGGGCAAATTACTAGAAGCAGTGGTCTAGAAGCAATACAGAACATGAGTAAACGTATAACAAGTGAAGAGATTAAAACAACAACAACTTTCCACAAAGGAAAGCCCAGGACCATATAGCTTTACTAGTGAATTCTTCCATATGTTTAAAGTAGAATTAACAGCACAGCTTCTCAAACTCTTCCAGAAAATAGAAGAGGGAAAAACACTTCCTAATTTCTTCTAAGAGGCCACTATTACCCTGATACCAAAACCAGACAGAGACTTCACAAAAGTACAGACTAATATTTCTTATTAATATGGATGCAAAAATCCTCAAGAGAATACCAGGGGGAAAAATCTAGCAGCACATAAAAATAATTATACATCATGGCCAAGTGGAATTCGTCCCAGTAATGCAAGGTGATCTAACATACAAAAATCAGTCAGTGTCATACCTTATTAATAGAATAAAGAACCAAAAACAACAACAAAAAAATTGATTATCTCAATAGACACAAAGCACATCTGACAAAATCCAGTGCACCCTATCCTAATTAAAAACATCTACCAGACTCTCACAGCTGACATCATGCTTACTGATAAAAGACTGGACGCTGTCCCCCTAAAATCAGGAAAAGACAAGGATGTCTTCTGCCACTTCCATTCAGCACTGTCCTGGGGGTCTACACAGGCAATTAATCAAAAAAAAAGAGAGACATCCAGACTGAAGAGGAAGAAGTAAAACTATATTTGCAGATGTATTATGTATAGAAAACTCTAGAAAGTTTACCAAAAGCTATTTGAACTAATAAGTTTAGCAAGGTTGCAGGATATAAGAAAAACACACAGAAATAATCTGTATTCCTATACATATTCCTACACACTAGTAATCCAGAATGAGCAATAAATACAAAAATGAAATAGTTCAAGTTGCAAGAGCATCAAAAAGAATAAAATATGAATAAATTTAGCAAAAGATGTGGAAGACTTTACACTGGAAACTACAAAGCATAATTGCAAGAAATTAAAGAGATAAGCAATTAGAAAGACATTTTGTGTTCACAGAGTGGAAGCCTTGATATTGGTAAGATGGTGACCAGCCTGGGCAACATGGTGAGACCTCATCTCTACAGTAAAATCAAAAAATTAGCTGGACTTGGTAGCATGCACCTGTAGTTCTAGCTACTTGGAAGGCTGAGGCAGGATTGCCAGAGCCCAGCAGGTCGACACTGGGGTGGCTGTAAGCCTACCACTGCACTCCAGCCTGGGCGACAGAGTGAGACTTCAACAACAACAACAAAAAGATGACAACACTCTGCAAATTGAGCAACAGATTCTGTGTAATCCCTGGCTGAATCCCAATGGGGTATTTGCAGAGATTGATAAGCTGATTCTAAAATTCCTATGGAAACGTGAGGGACTCAGAATAGCCAAAACAATCAGGGGGAAAGAAAGAATAATAATATTGGATTATTTATACTTCCTGATTTTAAAACTTATGTAATTACGCTAATTAAGATAGTATGGTAGTGACATAAGAATAGACATATGGAATCAAATTCAGAGTTCAGAAATAAACCTATATGCGCATGGTCAGTTTTCTGAAAAGGATAACAAGACCATTCCATGGCAAAAAAAAAATAGTCTTTACAACAAATGGTGCTAGGACACTGGCTAGCCATCTACAAAAGAATGAATTTGGTTCCATACCTTATATTATACACAGAAATTAACTCAAAATGGACCAAAGATTTAAACATAAGAGCTAAAACTATAAAGACCTTTATAAGGAAACATAGGTTTAAATCCTCATGACCTGAGATTAGGCCATGACTTCTTAGATATGACACCAAGAGCATAAATAAAAAAGGGGAAGAAAAGGATTTTGTCAAAGTTAAAAACTTGTGTGTGTTAAAGGACTCTCTCAAGACAGTGAAGAGACCCCCCCACAGATTGGGAAAAGACATCTGCAAATCATATATCTGCCAAGGGTCTAGTATCCAGAATCTATAAAGAACTCTTACAACTCAATAATAAACAGAAAGACAATCCAAGTAAAAATGGGCCAAAGAAGATATACAGATGGTCAATAGGCACGTGAAAGTCACTCCGCATCAGTAATGAGGAAGAGATGACTTCACACCCACCAGGATGGCTGCAATAAAAGTATTAATAATAAGTGGTGACAAGACAGTGGAGACATTAGAACCGTCATTCACGACAGGCATGTAAGCGGTATGGTTGATGTGAAATACAGTTAACAGTTCATCCAAAAGTCATTCCTAGAAGGGCATGAAACCAGAGGACCAATATCCAAGAGAAGAGAAAACATGTGTCCACATAAAAACTTACCCATGAATGTTCAGGGCAGCTTTACTCATAATAGCCAAACATAGAAGCAATCCAAAAGTTCATACTGGAATATGACACAACCACAAAGGATGAAGTACTGGTAAATGAACCTTGAAAGCATGCTAAGTGAAAGAAACCAGACACAAGAAGGCCCAGATTACATGAAATTTACACTTCTGTGAAATGCCCACAGCAGGGAAATCCGTGGAGATAGGGTGGACTGGCTGGGCATTGCCAGGGCCCGGTGAAGAGAGGGTAGTTGGGATGGCAGCTACAGCACAAGGCTTCTTTTTTTTTTTTTGAGTTGAAGTCTCACTCTGTCGCCCAGATTGGAGTGCAGTGGCCGCTCTACCTGCTGGGCTCCGGCGATCCTTCCGCCTCAGCCTTCCAAGTAGCTGGAACTACAGGTGCGTGCTACCACGCCCGGTGAATTTTTTTGATTTATTGTAGAGACGAGGTCTCGCCAAGTTGCCCAGGCGGGTCTCGAACCCGCAGGCTCAGGCAATCCATTCACCTCGGCCTCCCAAAGCACAGGATTACAGGCTGAGCCACCAAGCCCGGCCAGCACAAGGTTTCTTTCAAGGGTGATAGAGATATTTTGGAATGGAGCTGTGTGCTTTTACAGGGTGAATTTTTAAAATGTGAATTATATTTAAATTTTAAAATGTCAAAGGAAAAAAAAAAGCAAGCAGAAGCGAGTTTGGAATGGCCTCTGCTGCCTCCATGCTGTAAGACAGAGGTCTTTCTAGGTGGTAGCCTGGACCTAGGTGGAAGCAAAGAGAAGACACATTCAGACCACGTTCCACATTGTAGAAGAGTAACCATGCCGGGAAAATCTGTATTCTTCCTTCTGGGAACATTGACTGAGCTCCTGCTTGGGCCATGATCTCTGCCAGGTGCTGGACAAATCCCTGTGCCACGTGACCTCATGATCTAGTGGGAGGCAAACTCACAAGCTAAATTGGATTCAGTGTGATATAGGCAATGATATAGCTATTTAAGGAGTGCTGTGCAAGGCTAGAAGATTCAGGGAGCTGTCAGTGTCAGAGAAGAGACAAGCTTGAGCTGGGCTTGGGGCATCCTTTGGGATTTACAGTGTAAAACAGGGAGACCGTCCCTGTAGGTGGGAGCCCAGGTGAAGGTGTCAGTGTGGGGAGCTGTGAAGACTAAAAGGCTGGCCCAGAGTGAAGCTGGAAGAACACTGGGAGCATCTCAGACACTGTGCGAGAAGCACCATGTTGCCCTGCAGTCAGGGATGCTGGCTGGTCTGCCACATTGAGATAGGTGTTTATCCTGAGATGATTCTGGGGTTGCGGGAGGAACAGTAGAGAGATGAGGTCAAAGAAAGCCTGGAAGCTTTGAAACAAAGCAAGCACTCCCTCATTTCTCCTCCCTTCCCAGCCTCAATTTTCTCATCCCTTTGTCCACACATCACCCTCTTAGAACAGACATGTTGGCCACCTTTCAGGCTGCTCAGTGTGCACAGGCCATTGCACCTAGTAAATGTGATTAACCTCTTCATAGGGGCTGGTGCCAGAGGCTGCCTCCTTCCAGCACTGGATGTGTTTATGGCATTTCTAGAAAGCATCAGGGAAGCCACATCCAGTGAATAGGCTCTTGTGAATTCAGGTGTTTGGTAGCGTGGCTGAGGCCTCTTGTGAATTCAGGAGTTTGGTAGCGTGGCTGAGGGTCCCCATTCAGTGACTTTCTAGTACCACTGCCGTGATGCACATGTGCCAACCAAGCAGAGAAGTGGACAGTGGGGCGCTCACATACCTTCATTAAGTTTCATGGTTAATAGAGGTGTAAGAACTTGCAGCAGGTGTAGACTTTTGTTAGTGGGACATTGTAATGATGGACTGTTATATTTGTTTTTTGCTATTGTTTGCTGTTGTTTGCCTGTTCCCATCTTGCAAGTCTGCTCCAGTCCTCCTCCCTGAGTTCCCCAGGCCCCACAGCAAGGGCATCCTTCCCCATCCTCTCACCCATCACTTGCCTCCTAGCCTCTTCCCGGTATCCCCACCACCCACACTGTGACATTCCTGTCCACCTTGTCTCCTGGCTACAGACCCTCTGGGGAAAGCCGGTGCCCCTCCCTCCTCGGGGCACAAAGATCTTCTCAGAGCTGTGGCTTGCTGCAACCCCACCTATCTATGGGCCTAGACTCCTGGCATGATACAGTGATCCAGGGAGGGGCCTGTATGTTGTGAGTTTCATACACATTCCACATGAACCCAAGAGAAGCCACCTGCTCCTGGATGAAGGCAAACCCTCTCCACCCACTAGTGCTGCTCTCTTTGAGAACAAGGAGATAAGGGACAAGGTAAAGGCACACGTAAGTTTTGAATACAGGTGCACCTTGTGGAATATAACTGCTGGGCTTTTCCCAGCTTTATTGACATAATGACAGTTGACAAACAGAAGTTATATATTATATATTTAAGATGTATAATGTGTTATTTTGATATGTATATACATTATGAAAGGAGCCTCACAGTCAAGCTAACAATCCAGCCCCTCATATAGTTACCTTGTGTGTGGTGTTATCTGCACACTGCAACACGCACAGTACAGGACTACTTACTAGAGTCTCCATGCCATAGACTAGGCCTCCACAGCCGATTTATAAATGTAAGTTTGTACCCTTTGACCAACATCTTCCCATTTCCCTCAGCCCCAAGCCCCTGGTAGCCACTCTTCTACTGTGTTACTGAGTTCAACTATTTTAGATTCCACAAATAAGTGAGATCATACCACCTTGTCAGTTTTCTGACTTATGTCCTTGGCATAATGTCCTTTTTAAGGCTGTGTGTGTGTTCACTGTGTGTGCACGTACCCCATTTCCTCACCCATCCATCAACGAACACGGGTTGTTTCTGCATCTGGGCTGTTGTAAACAGTGCTGCTGTGAGCATGGCATGCAGATACCTCTTCAGGATGGTGATTTTGGTTCCTTTGGATGTTCACCCAGAAATGGGATTGTTCAGTCGCATGGTAGTTCTGTTTTTGACTCTTGGAGAGCCCCCTCCATGCCATTTTCCCTCATGACTGTGCCAGTTTCCATTCACACAAACAGTGAACACGTTCTCACCGACACTTGCTATCCTTGGACTTTTCATGATAGGCATTCTAACAACCATTAGGGAGTATTTCACTGTGCTTTTGATTTGCATAAAAATCCTATTTCTGAAAGACATTTGCAAATCAGATTGCATCTTCCCATTGATATAGTAGTTGATTTTTACATATTTATTTTTAAAGCCCTCGACCCCTTTGTGTAGCCCAAAAACCCATCCTATAAAGTAGATGAACATGAAACTCTTCAGGCTTGGTTGGAGGACGGGAGGCTTAGATTCCATCCCTCCCCTCAGCACCCTATAAATCCTTAGAATCCATAGATGATAGTCTGAACACCACTGCTTCCAGCCCCAACAGTCAGTCTGTAAGCCCTTGTTAGACCCAGCAAGGTCCTAGGAGTGGCAGAAGAATGAGATTCAGCTGCTGACTTTAAGAGCAGCTGTTCGAGCGGGAGGCAAGGAACATGAAGTCACCTGGGGAGAGTCCCCAGCTGCAGATAGCGAGTGCTGTGACGCCTGAGGACCTGAGCTCTCACAGGCCACAGTGATGGTCATTTCCACCTCTCACAGAGCTAGTCTTTACAATGTGGTACTGAATGATGTTTACAGCCATATAAGTTCTGTCATAAAAGAGTGGACATGGCGCTGGGGAAACACTGAGGAGAGAATTCCGGGTGAGAAATGAGGGCTACCAGGGAGGCTCTGCAGAGGAGGGGGCACTGAGGGCAGCTAGGACTTGGCCTCCAGGTACCTGTGGCCCCTGCAGGAGTCCAGTGGGAAAGTGTCATGAGATGAGGCAAGGAGCCAGGCGCAGTGGCCTATAATCCTAGCACTTCAGGAGGCCAAGGCAGGAGGATCACTTGAGCCCAGGAGTTTGAGACCAGCCTAGGCAATTTGGCAAGACCTCATCTTTACAAGAAAAAAAAATCACAAAATTAACCCAGCTACTTGGGAGACTGAGGCAGGAGGATTGCCTGAGCCCAGGAGGTTGAGGCTGCAGTGAACCATAACAGTGCCACTGCACTCCAGCTGGGCTACAGAGTGGGGCTCTGACTCAAAAAAAAAGAAAGGGCCATATTCCAAAGGATCTTGAAGGTATTTGATGGGGAGGAAGGATGGGGAGATGGCAAGAGTTTAAGCAAAGGATCAGCATAGCCAGATTTGTGCTTTAGAAAAGTCACTGGCAGGGCTATGGAAGATAGATTAGAATACACACTTAGGAAGCCATAGTTCTGATCAGAAATCGTAAGGGCTTTGACCAGACGGCCTTCGTTCGTGTGTTTGAAGAGTGTTTAGGATGCAGAATTTGCTGCATTTGGTGAGTGATCGGGGATAGGGAGGGCAGGCAGGCAGGTCAGGTGGAGCACAGGGCTTGAGCAGCCAGGAGCAGGACAGCGCTCCACAGAGGGGGCAGCAGAGAAGGGGTGGACTCGAGGAAGGAGTTGGACACCCTGTCCAAGGTCACCGGGCACCGCCTTCAGAGCCATAGTGGCTCCTGTTCCAGTTATGAGAGCATAATGACCAGAATCCAGGTTCCTAGATTTCACTTGTATCCTCCTGGTCCTGCACCTAGTATAACGTAGGCTCTTGGAAATGTTCATCAAATGAATATGCATGCATTTCAAGGTCAGTTTTTTTCAAGACCTTGGAACCACAACTTCAAAAGACAATAGCCAGTATTTCATGTCAGGTGCTTGCTAATGTAAGTCCAGCCCTAACCTTTATGGTTGACAGTGTTTCCCGTGTCATGTGACTTTCCTGCAAAACTCCATTTTTAGAGGAGGAAACTGAGACAATCAAAGGGCAGGGCACCTGTCACTATGCTATAATTGATCAGATGGAAGTAGAAAGTGACAGCTGGCCGGGGCCGGTGGCTCAGCCTGTAACCCCGTGCCTTTGGGAGGCTGAGGTGAGTGGATTGCCTGAGTCCGCGGGTTCGAGACCCGCCTGGGCAGCGAGACCTCATCTCTACAATAAATCAAAAAATCAGCTGGGCATGGTAGTGTGTGCCTGTAATCCCGGCTACTGGGAAGGCTGAGGCGGAAGGATCGCCAGAGCCCAGCAGGTCGAGGCTGTGGTGGCCGGGAGCGGCCACTGCACTCCAGTCTGTGTGACAGAGTGAGACTCCAACTAAAAAAAAAAAAGAAAAAGAAAAAGAAAATGACAGCTGAACATTTTGACATCAGAGGAAGAGAATTTTTTTAGCGCTATGAAAGAAGGCCCCGTGGCATTGCAGGCATGCTTAGAGAGCATGGATCTATGGCAACATAGGTTAGTGTCTATATGAGTGATGCCAGGTCTTCCAGAGCTGATCGAATTCGGCACTGCACACTATAAGTTGGCAGGGAGGAGCATGAATCCTCTTAGAAAGATTTCTGTTAAAATACACAAGATTTGGCTCTTAAACCTTTGTTAACCTAAAAACCTTGTCCCTGTAGAATCACTCCTAGATAGGTGGCAGGGATGCTGCAGGACTGTGACACTCACCTGTGTAGGTGAAGGGACTGGTAAGAATGACTGTCTCCCTGGGATTAACCAGCTCAGAGGAAGCCATGCTCACTTGTCCTCTGCCAAGGGACTTTGCCATGACCCTCGCTTCTGAAGTTAGCAAGAAGTAACTGAAACAGCTCCCTGATGCTCCCACACCCCAAGGATGACCTGTTCCTATCCCAGCACATAACACAGGTATCTTAGAGGGAGACAGGACCCACAGGGTCTGACCACAGTGACCAGCACGCTGACCACCCGTGCAGACAAGTTTTGATGTGTGGGATTCCCTGCTGTTGGCAGCTTGTAGTAGTTAGTGACTGAGCATTAAAAACTTGGTCGGTGGATGCACACCATAGTCCTGTCCTCCAGCAATTTTGTTAACTAGAACTGGGTCTCCTGGCGTTGGGAATATGTGACCGGGATCCTGAAAAAAGCAGTTCCTCTTTTATGTAAGGCAATCTTGAGAAATCTGACACCTTCCTTGAAAAGTCCAGTGTGTTTAAATTAATGCCGTTTGACTAGTTTAAAGATTGAAAATAGGTTAGCATTAAGACCAGGGTTCCTTTAGTAATTACTTTTTCTATTGGTAATAACTGTTTCTTTAGAAATGACATTAACATTCTACCAAAACACAGCAGTAATCCAAAAGTTAATGTTCTGTTCATTTATAATTATATTTAATTCATATTTATGAGTTGTCGGGAGGGAGGAGTAAGAAAGAAATGAGTAGGAAAAATGTTACAGAGGAAACAAGTTAAAAGAAAATTTTCTCCTAATAGTCTAAAGGATGTATAAAGTCACTTGAAGAAGAAAAAATTAATTCTTTTAAAGCACAGTTATAAAATCCAATTTTACTCGCTATTTTTATTTCCAAGTGGCACTGAGTGAATTTAGTCAATAGACTTTATCCATTTCTTTTTTTCACTAACCAGAATGTTAACACAAACATCCCTATGATTTTGACTTCAGTAAATCAGTTAGATTCATGTGGATGTTTTAACCAGGAACGACTGCATCTTGAGGCAGTCGTTGAACAAGTCGCTTTGTGTCGTTTCCTTTGAATTGTTTGTGAGGCCTGATGTATTATTAATGAATTAATTTCTTGGTGGTGGAGGCCCGTGAATAGCAGTCTGGGAATGGGCAGTTGCCCGGTGGGGCCAGTTTTGGCTGCTGTCATTTGACATGTGTTGCTCTATTGTGGAGTCTTACCCAGCCGCAGGACAATGCCCATTTAATCCACCATGATGGACCTCCACACCCCACACCCACGCTGGATGCCAGGGTCAGTTACCCAGACCGGGCACACGCTGCTGAGAGGCTGTGGTTGTTTTGCCTGCCGTTAATTTTCTCTAAACCAGGGAAAATGCATATATGAGCAGCACAAATGTTCTCAAAAGAGATTCCAAACTGGTCGGCTGGGGTGTCGCCTCCATTCCGGAATGGAGGCAGCGTTCCAGGGAGCGGGAGTTCTTCCTTCCTCCTGGAAATGGAAGCGCCTGGGCCCGCGAGATCCCTGATGTTCGGGGTCCAGAGCAGCAGATGGCATTATGATTTTCCAGTCCTGATGAACATTCTCACTGAACTTGTTCATTTCACAGTGTGTAGTTCTGTTTTTCCATGCCTCTCCCTCCCTCTCACCCTGTCTTTGTTCCTTTCGTATTAACTAATTTTAAACTGGTGCAGTGACTCCTTCAGGCAGCTGTAAATTCCCCTCCCTGTCATTTATTGTATGGAACCACGTATAGCACAGTTTCACATACAACTTGCAGCTTTGGAATTACAGCCGACACTGCCTTTGAATCTGTTTAAAATGTGTAATCTAATGCCGCCAGCACCCTTGCGCTGTACAGCCCTGCGAGTTCCGGTTTTCCCTCCTCCATGGAGCACAGTGCAGGTGGCAAGTAGAGTGAACATTTGGGCGGACATCTAGTGTGCAACGTGGACGTGTCTCTGCAAGTCCTCAGAACCTGCCTTGATGGTGTCACGGCTTGTTGATTTTTCAGAACACGAACCTTCCGGGTCCTCCTGGCCCTCACGGTGTGTGGGTGTCTCCCTGTGATCCTTATCTAGGAAAAGGGAGATTGTTCCTTTCACTTAGGCACAAGCGAGGGCTGATTTTTCTCTTTTGTTTCTGTTTAATTTGTTTGTGATCTACCTTTAATCTAAGACTGCTTTTAGCCAGTACTTCTACCGTAGAAGCTGGTGATGTGCCAATGTGTATATTCACATTATAATTCAGGTCCTGGATCAGACATGTGCAGCTGGACTTTTCCTGAGGAAAAAAATTGACCTTACCAGTGTATGAAATTCAAACACTATATAGGGACAAGGTAGAACCACAGGTAGGAATTGCTGAATAATTACCTTTAGACCAGCCTGCGCAGAAGACTTCCCAAGAGGGTGAGCTCATTTAATGGTTCCTAAAACTCAATCTTGTGGATGTCAATGGTCATGCTTGATTATTTGCAGCAGTGTTTTATGAAAAAGCTGTAGAAATGCATTGGGAGACTACAGAGAAAGAGGACAATAACGGGCTTTACTTTTGTAATGAAATCCCTTTGGCATAAGACAAGTGTGTTTTCTGCTGCTCTGCCTGGGCTGCTGGGAAGGGAGGCATGTGGTGTTGGTGTGGACGTGTGCGCGGTTCACATCGGCTCCCCTGGATGTTGCTGGCACTGTAGCTTATGACCAACGAGAGACCACAATAAAAAGAGAGACCACAATAAAAAGAGAGAATCCATTGCATATACAGCTTAAAAGATTAATCTGTTTTTCATTTCTCCACCCATTTTCAAGAGATTTTATAAAACACCGAGATCTTTGCCAAATGTTTAGAAAACCACTCATATAAATCTTTTAAATGACAACAGAATGAGTCGACTACATGAAGGTTCTTTGACATTAGTAACAAAGATCGCTCCTCTCCTCTTATCCCAGTACTGAAGAACTTCCAAACATTTAGGATAAAAAAAAAAAATGGGAGAAATCTCTGTCATCTCAAATGTCAGAACCTAGAGACAGATTCTTTTAGACCTGTTCATTTATATTTTGTGTTTTTTATAAGCCACCTAGCAGGGATGGTGTGTGGCTAACAGCTGGTTCTCCTTGATTAAAGAGTTTATGGGCAGGATGGGTGTTTTAGGGGCAGAAATTCAGGCCTTTAGCCCCTGGTTCTAGGCCCATCTAGACAAGTTAAATGAGCTACTACTGTCAGCCCAGGCCCTGTCGACAGAACTTCCCACCAAAATGCCTGTTCATGCAATTTGTCACATCTGGCACCCAGAGCATGGGGTGACCCATGTAGAAATTGAGTCATCCTTCACTTTCTCTGCTCAAGCCTGATGTGGAGTGGGATGCATCACAAGCGAGCTCTCTGCTCTCTAACTGAGGGGTCAGACGTATTCTCTGCTGATGTCATCTGTAAGCCTTTCTAAATTCAAAGCCTCACCCCCCGCCAACGCTGCCCTCCATGACACCCTGAGGTTATGTCAGTTCTATCATTAAAGTCAAAATACTGATTGTTCCCTCACGGAGCAGCCACATCTTAAAATAAATTCTGTGTTTTTAACAAGGACTGATTGTGTAAAAGTCTGCTTTGTGGTTATGGCTTTCCATCATGAATGGGGCCACCCCGTCCTTTGACCAGGGTCTGTCTCCCACCTTACCCTGTCTGATGACATGTGACTGCTTTTTCCCCCATCTACAGTCCGTTTCAGCAGATATGTACAGGTTTGAAATTTAAAATACTAAAACGTAGGCAACTTCCTGGAATCTGCCACTGGCTCACACTCTGGGCAGGCCCTGTTTGGTTTGTGGATTAGCTTCTGTGGGGATCCTTAGTCCAGTTTTTTTTTTTAACTTTTTTTGTTTTTTGGATTTTATTCAAAATAAGTTTTCTCTCCAGGCAAGTACAGATTTGCCCTGTGGATTCTACCAGTTGTCTCACAAAGATGCTACTTGAAGGCAGTGGCCAGTGGAGGATCAAAAACCAATTTGGGGTCTGACAGGCAAAGTGCTGTTCTGCCTGATGTGAAGCCCCTGGAATTACAAACGACCTCTGACCCCAGCACTGTGGATAGAAGCGGAGCAATCTCATGGAGCCAGACCAATTAGTGTGAACCCCAGTGCTAAGAGCAGAGGCTGCCGGGCCAGGCCAAAGGAATCCAGGCTTGATTAAAAGATTAACTTTTAAAACACGAAGCTTGACTCTTCACATTGGTTAGACTCCAGGTGGGGCTCTGATGTTAACCACCTATTGGCTGGATGGCTTGATACCAGGAAACCTAGAAATGGGCTATTAAAAGGAAGTGAGAAAGTGCACCATGTTTTGGTCAACTTGCCTGCTGCCTTGATCTAACAGCACAACTGACCTTAGAATTGTCCAACACAGCCAACACCTCGCAATGTCTGAGAAGTTGTCTTGTCTTCCTTAGGTTTTACTGCCAATGCACATAAGCTTTAGGATCATCTGTTTTGCACAAGGAGAAGGGAACAGGTCACATATTCCTTAGGGGTGCACGCCCTCTGAACAGTGGTGCACAGGTTCTTGGAGGAAATGGATTCAGTGTCAGTCATCCCACAGTGCCAGGCTCGTCTTCCACCTGGTAGGTCTCAAGAACACTGTTGAATGAATGAATGATGGATGATCATTTTTATATATCATTTTTATATAGCATTTTATGTTTATGTCCTATCAGTGTCTGAATTAGCCATTGTCAGGTCCCATTTCATCTTTAATTTAGTGAATTTAAAGGCTAAAATGAAGTCCTCAGAAAATTTTTTAAGCAAAGGTCCCTTGACTTTTTCCAGTTGAGTACTCATGCCAGGCTCTCCCTTAGACAAAGCAGAGTTCTGGTGAGCATCTGGGCCTCATCTGAGTGTTTAAGATAGTTCCTTACCTTTTGCTTTCTGAACTTCGTATTTTGACATCATTTTAGATTCACATGCAGTTATAAAAAAACAGCACTAAGAGATCTTGTGTATCTCTCACCTGGGTTTCCCCAAAGGTAACACCTTATAAGTATAGTAGAGTGTCAAAACCAGGAAACTGACTTCGAGACAAGATGCAAGACACTGACCTTCTTGGATTTTATCAGTTTTACATGCACCTGTATGGGTGGGGTAATAAATACAAATGATATCCTCCTAAAGCCAAGAAACATCATAGTTTCAAAAAAGAATATTCCTTTAAAATAGTGACCTCCCTTTTAAGTAAGTTGTTTCAAACGCGTGTTTCTCATTCATGTTTTCTCTATTTGGAGTATCCAACTTGCTGTCTGCTCTCAAGGCCACCAAGTGTACTTGTTGGCAAACTTATGGTGTAAGTGAAATGGCAGCAGCTGCTGGGCTTGGCCACCTGGTCTCCTCCCCCTCCGTCTCCTCTGAGTATGTAGGTACACACTCACACACACATTCACACACTCAGATTTTCTGCTGCTTGCCTTTCTTTATGCCTGAGTACCTTGCTGACAAGTACTAATAACAAAATACCCAGAGAGTCCAGCCGAAGTTAGCATACATTAGGCATTCTGAACTTGTCCTTTTGCTCGTAGATTGTGCGTAATTAATAATTAAACAGTTTCAGTTGTAATGGGTTGACCTTCTTGAACTGTTCATTATTCACGAGGCAAAGGCATCACTCAAACTTCTTCCCATTGTCCTTCACTGTTCTCTAGCACGCTGCATGCTTGTGTGCCAGTTGTTTAGCAAAAGGGGCTGATCAGGTAGTTCCTGGAACCTCTGAGGCTTGGAACCTGCCCTCCTCGGTGGTGGAAACTGCTTGCTGAAATTGGTGATGGCAGCTGATTCCATGTAACAGTTGCCTGCTTGGTAAGAAGTCCTCCTTGTGTCCCGTGAGCAGGACTCTAAAGTGGATTTGGGCCAGTCTTAGGTGGAGACTTTGGTGAAGGCTTTGTCCACTGTTTAGTTCCACACCTCTGTCCTTAGAAGTTCAACAGAAAACCACCACTCACACCCCCACCACCACCCCAAGATCCTTCCCGTGAAATACAGCACCCAGAGTCCTACAGAGGATGACTTTTATGAACAGTTTGGAGTCAGCAGCCAGTCCTGGGAGTCATGAGTGAACTGCTTCTTTCACCTGCTTTATATTTTTGAACCAGAACCCACATTTCCTAGGGGACATTTCTGAGAAGTAGCCACTACTCCTCTGCAGGGTCTCTGAAGCTCGTGGGGTGGTGCTCATCCTTCAAACCCCATGGGACCTGACACTTTCCCTTCCCAGAGTGAGGGTGCCAGAGCACGGTTTTACTGCGCTTCCTACCCTCCCTCCGCACATTGGAGTTAGCAGAGCAGGCAGGTTCATGGGGGTCTGTCATGCCCAGAGCTGAGCTGACTTCTAATTTTATTTGCTTTGCAAAGAGAAAAGTGTACTCTAAAATCTCTGGCACGGCGGCTTGCTCAGGTGTGTGTGTGGCCTTTCCTTGTGTGGTGGCAGCCTGCAGACTTGGTGGGCTTGTGACTCTCAGAGGCCTCCTGTGCCCAGTGTTCTTGTGTGGCTTCTCACCATACCCATAGTAGGCTTCTGCATCTCAGAAAACTCTCCCTTGAGGTGTGCAAGAGACATGGATTTTAAAACAGAAATAAATATCTGGCATTATGTGTGTGAGATTAGAATTTCCTCTTCATCTTTGATAAATGATTCTCTCCAACCTCCTCTGAGATGAGAATCCTCTCTGTGGTTCTGCAGAGCCAACGTGGGCTGGCGTTTTCAGAAGTGAAATAAATTATTCATGGGCACCACCCAGTGTTCCTTAGTTTTATAATATGAGGGACTTAACAGGCTGCAATATCAGGTCTTAAATAAAATCAACTACCCATGCGAGATGTCACATTTCCTCGTTGTGTTTCTCATCCGTGTTAAGATGACATCTTCATCAAGCTGCCTAGTCTATAACTCATTAATTTACTCTTGATATACTTTGAAATGAGACCCACATTAGCATCATGTTTTGTACCAGATCTCTGTAGAAAAGCAGTCCAGGATCTTAATCATCTTGGTAATATTCAGCCACATTAAGACAGTAAGGCTATTATTTTTCTAAATATTGCATTTTAAAGCAACCACCAATGACTCAGACACTTGTATTACTATACCCTCAAAAAAAAAATCCATGAAGGAATTACTTAGAGAAGCTTCCTAAGTGATCAGAGTACATAATTTTTACACCTCAGACTTTGAACTATCTTTTTACTAATGGTTGGTGATACAGTAAAATGTCACTTCTTGGACTGGGCCTTGTAGGAGCTTGTAGAGTTGGTGATATATATGGCTTTCCTAAAACTGGCTGGGGCTGAAACTGATATCGTTTTAGTTTTGCTCTTCGCCATTTTATAGTCCCTTCACTGAGGACTTGCCATGCTTTCGCTGCTTTTTTCTTTTGAGTGAACTGGTTGCCAGCCTCCTCCCCTGCTTTCACGCCCTCCCTATTTAACGCCTACATGTGATCCTATGAACTGGGTGAGATTTTGTTTCACTACTGTTTTCCTTTGTTTTCCTTTCCTCTTGGAAGTCTTTATTTCTCTACTGATGAGAGTTTTAAGTTTAGAATTGCTCACCTCCCTCCTCTGGATGAATAGAGCAAATTAAAAGAGGACAGATATGCAGAAACCATGGCACATTTTGTTCATGTTCCTTTTAACCTCTTTGGGGTTTTTTGGTGTGTTTTTGTTTTGTTTTTTGGCTGCTTTGACCCCCTTAATTCCTTTTGATTTAATTGTATTTTCCAGCAGTTTTCAATTGTTTGAATTGGAAACAAAGCCTTAATAAGAGTTCTAGTTAATTTTCTGTCTTGTAATTACCGATCTCATTTTTCTGATAATTGGCCACAGCAATTATATGTATATTTACTAATCACATAGGAGGCTGTGCAATTGTATCTATCTGCCACCATTGATAATGACACGCATATTGCAGAGGTGCTTTTATCATCTTCTTTTTTCCACTACATCAAAGCTATTTCCTCTCGTTCTCAATAATGAATACATGCATGCATTTGACACAGTTGTGTGCTAGAGAAATTGTTTGGCTCCCACCAAATGCTGCATGCTCTGAGTTTCTTGCCTGCAGCGCTGGAAGGTTGTATGTAATGATATATTGCTCATCCAAATGGCCAAAGCACTCCAAAGCACAGTGAGATTAAAATAAGTCATTCCTTTGTTAATTTAAATAGGTGCATGTATCATACTTTGCAGGGCACTTTGTGTAGGGATGTCAGGGAGGAAAAAAGCCGCCGAAAGGTATTTTTAATAGCAAATGAGAATAGATGAGAACGGAGTCATTTGCAGCTGCCACTTTATGTGGCTCCCTTGTTCCAACTGTAGGTCTAATGAGATGACTGTTAAAGTACTCTGCAGTGTAATTTCATTACATCCTGAGCTGTTACACTATAAACACAGTGGCGCTCTCTGTCACTCTTGGAAAAACTCCTAAATTCTTAAAGCCTTCCTTTGCAGCGGGAATGAGGTTTGCTCCCTGTGTTACATGGTGGGGAAGGTTGTTGCTGTGTGGTCTTCTGCTCTTTTGAGGGAGCCCCAATTTTATTTGGTGGTCGAGTTGGGAGGTTTTTTTGTGCTTAATTCACTGGCTTTCTCATATGAGGAGTTTGCCTAACAACTGGCAACATAGGCTAAAATTCTTTTTCAAGAAACAACTTCCCCCATAAAAGCATTTTTATTAAAGTTAAAAAAAAATCTGACCCAAATTATTCCATTAAGGACAAGCAGTTGAATAGACAAATAAATGTAAATAAAAAAGAAAATGTAAATAAATAGCAAATCCAGCAAAAGAAACAAAGGTCAACACAAGAATAATTTCGCAGCTCTCTGTTAATTACAAGACCATTTGTGTGTTACTTAAATAATCATTAATTTCTCATTTACACTTTCCCTACCTTCTCTCCTGCCCTGTGGCTATCATTGTCCTTTTTCCACCTCCCTCCCCCTCTGCCCTCGGTTCTCACCATTGTGGGATACGTATGGCTTCACACTTGGTGTTTTTTACCTACATGTGTGGAAGAGCGTGGAGACGGTCTCTTTAATAGGACAAGACCTTGTTTTCATTATCCTCATCTCTGTACTGCTCCTTGTGTGGGTGGGGTGGGGACTGTGAAAAAAAAGAAGGAATTGTGACTTTCAGTGACTTGTTTTTCCTCCATCCCAGGATTCGCCTGTCCTTCCGGTTGGAGAGTTCTCGGAGCCATTTGTACATTTCATCACTCAGTGGTGAGCCCGTTTGCAAACATGCCATGCCCTCAATGTAAATGATACATGCCATTAACTCGCGGCTCCGTGAGACCTTATGGCTCTCCCTGCTTCCTTTTGGAGACAGGAGGGACTTTGGGGCTCTGGCAGATGGGGCAGCAAAGCTGAAGAAATTGTTTAAATTATGTAAACGTTATTTACACAAAGGTTCATAAACGCACTTCAGAGGCTTTTTCCTGTTTTAATAAACTGCTGAGAGTCAGGCCACTTCTGCACACAGATACTGTTACCGTGCTTTTCTTTCTTTTAAGAAATACACAATTTTATAGCCCCTATTGAACAGACATATGAATCTTATTTTTATTAATGTAATCTCAAGTTACCCATAAAACTGTCAGTCACTTAGTGGAAGTGGTGTCGTTTATTAATTCATCGAATTTTCAGTAAGTAACTTTTATCTTTGGTTATATTTTAAACACAATGCTGGGGCCCCATTTCAGTGAATCTTGATGTTTGAAAGATTGAACTCCCAGTTCCATTATGCCTGCTTTCCCTCTCTGAGAACTGAGAGGTGCCATGTGACCCCCGAATCTCTAGGAGACTTCTTGGCGTTCTGCACCCCAGGAAACCAGCACTCTCCTGCATGGCTCCTTGCCGGCCTCAGCCCTTCCCTCCCAGCAGAGCACATCTCTCTCCTGTCACCGATTTCCCCATCAGTCCCCTCTTCCCTGCCCTGCAGTACTCCCTTGGCCCCTATCCTCTCCCCCATCCAAGATCCAGGAGGAGATGGGAGCATGGGGTGACCGTCCTGGGAGCAGGGGACAGAATGCCTGGAACTCCTCCATGAGGACCTTGCTCCCCTACCCTCCTCCATCACTGCCCTCCTCCTCACCCTTCAGACTAATGCCCACTGGCAGAAAATGAATGACCAGACCCTGCCTTTCAGAAGAAAGTCCTGGTTCCTATGGTGTGGCCACATGCTGTGGTCAGCCTCCTGCTAAACCCGAGTGGTGTGCGCTGGCCTCCCCGCAATGAGCTATCAGATGATGATGCTGAAGGGCAACCGAGAAGTATTCGTTAGTATAAATGTCAAGTTTATCACCTTGTTGACTAAGTGTAATATGTTACTTCTTAATTTTAAAAAATGTCTCATACAGTTTATATTCCATTGAAAAACTATGTGGGGAAGAAATTCTTTCCTTAGTTTTTAAAACTATATTGACATTGAATGGTTTGCTTGTTTAAAATACTTATATAGTATTCTGTAGCTTTTACAAACTATTTTTACTTCAAAAACATTTTATTTCCAAAGCATGCCATATTGGGGGAAAAAGCATATATATTGGTTACAGCCCAGAATCCTGAGCTGTCTAGAAGTTCTTCAATGAGTTAGAACCAGGATCCAGAAATATATATATGAATTGCTCTTAATTTTCTTTACTGTAATTCCTAAAAAATACTCCAAAGCACATCATAGTAACAC
The DNA here is from genome assembly GCF_000164805.1 of Carlito syrichta. Taxonomy (NCBI): domain Eukaryota; kingdom Metazoa; phylum Chordata; class Mammalia; order Primates; family Tarsiidae; genus Carlito; species Carlito syrichta. Next base: position 791,726 of record NW_007046029.1, read on the forward strand.
TTCATTTTGAGATGCAAAAGTTGAAAAGCAGACCGTGTGGTCCCTGTGCTCCCTGGCAGCCTGGTGTGGGCACCCCCGCCCAGAGTGTCTGGTTTGTGATGGGTTTCCATCGCAGGTCAACTTGCTGTGTGGTCTGAGACCCACGTGGGGTGCAGCTTGCCTGGACATGGGGAGAAAAGTGGGTAAGGCTCTACCTTCCTTCTGTCCAAAAATTTATCAGCTGTTAGTCAAAAGTTTTGTGAAGACAGAGGGAGAAATATCCTGTGTTGAAATTTCCACAGACGTCAGGCCAAAGTGGGTAATAGCCTTGTTTCCCTAAGAGATCCAGCGATTTAGGATTGTCAGATTAGGACTGTTACCGACTCCACTGGCGAGACAGCTTGAGTTACTTGCTAATGGATGCAGTATTTGAGAGGTGCATATGGTTATTTATAGGGAAGGCAAATGTCCTCGATGTCATTAATGGTTCATAACTACTGCTCTTGTTTGCCAAATGATCGTTAAATCTCTCTATTTAAAAAAAAAAACTACTGTCAGCAAATGCAGAGATTATACAAAGGGTTTTCTTCTTGCTTGCTTCTTATATAAAGAGAAAAGCATCTGTGTGATCAAAGTAGTAGTCTCTTGTCATGACCGCAACCCACAGACACTCTGAGTTGAGAACACGGCCTCAGCCAGGCGGCTGTCCACAGTCACCTTGGTCCCTGTGTGAGTGCTCCGTCACATAGCTAAGAACGTGCCACAGTTACCAGTTATACATTGTGCATGGAAGACAAGAAATATGCTGCATGAGGAATGTGGTTCTTTAAGCAGCTTAAAGAAGTTTAACTGTCCATAGTTGTTTAGTAAATTACCAACTTGTGATGTACCCAAAATTTCACGTAAACTAATGTGTAATAACCCATCTGTGATTTTTATAGCATTTTCTAGACTCCTGACCTCTCTTATATACTGCTTATCATAGTGAAGGAATGAGATTTATTTTCACTTGACAGTGTTGTTTCTTTTTTACTCTCTTATCCCAATGACCAAAAAAGTAGTATATTGCTCCCTAAATTTAAGTTTAAAATAAATTGATAACTGCATCAGGAACAGAATATTGCTGCTTTTTTCACATTAATTTTAAAAGTAGAATTAGCATAAATTTAATTTAAATGCATTGTTTATCTGTATTGTAAAAGTAAAGCCAAAAAAAGTAAAAAGGTAACTAAAAAGAAATTTTTTTGTTTCTGATTCATAAGGCCCCCAGAAATCTGATTGAATAACAGTCACATTCCAGGGAAAATGGGGGTGGAAATCAAGGTACAAATTGGCAAGTGACACAGATAACCTGAGTTTTCTTTCCCTACCACAGCATGCGGAAACAGCCAAAAGAAAGGCCCGCCCCTGAAGAACTGATGGTGAGTAAATGTTTTAGTTACAGTAGAATTCTCCATTATATATTTGTGTTTTGTATTCTGCTCAAATGCCCAAAATGGAATTTAAAGCAGCCATAGGCTCTGGAAGGTGACATTCTTGATTTCATTTGGGTGGGCACTTTTGAAGCTGTAGCCTCAGATGAATAATTTTCACTTTTTAAAAACCCACTACCTTTTTGAAACTTAAACTCTTTCCATTTGTCTCACTCAAGGGCCACAGACTTTAAGTAGGTTACTCCTCCTCCTCATTTGCTGTGACACCCTCTCAAAATCCAGATGCTGGCGACAGAGAAGAGCACCAGCACGTTAAGTTTTCAGTGTAGCCCTGCAGGAGCAGTCTGAATGTGGCATGGGGTCCTCTTAGACTCATGTAGAATGGAATTAAACTGGCTGCAAAAGATCATATGCATTTTTGGTCTTGCTCAGGAAGAGGCAGCTCTGAGGCTGCTGGAGGGTGTTCTCACCTCCAAGGCCGCATTCTTGGATCATAAATGACAGTTTTTAGTCAAACAGGGAGGGAACAGAGACGCTCTCAAACAGTCCCCAAATGGTCATTTATTTAGTGCAGTGTTGATTTGCTAATGCACGAGCTGCTAGAAGAATGTGAGGATCGTGCGTTGGTAACTGATCATTGGAGTCCTTTCTTCCTAAGGGTGTGCGCCCCGTCCTGTCTTCAGATCACAGCAGTCAGAGCAGACCTCTGTTTTCTTTCAACTGTTTAAACAATATGCACTTTACAGTTACCAGTCTAGAGGTCTCTGTCCTTTGTATTCCAGCCTAGTGAACAGTTTAGGCACCCACACTTCTGTAGAATACAGATTTCACCCCCATATATAAAATAGCAGTACGTTGTTCCCTTTTGCATCATGAGTTTTTTTCAGGAAGTTGCTTTTCTCCTCCGTGTTCCCCCAGAGCAAAAGCTCAGTTTTCAGGGTAGTTCCTGACTAAAGTTCACTCGTAAGCCTCTGCAGTTTATGAATGCAGGTTTCATGTCTAGAAACAGTTTTGCATTGGTTTTGGTCTCCTTGGCGGCCAGGAAATTCTCGCAGTTAGTCACATTCCAGGACACTTGAGCAGGTCCTAGAGATGCCCGTTTACCTGTGCATCGTGATGCCATGGCTAGGTGGCTCCACCAGTGAAACAAAGGAGCAGGGTTCTGAAAACCAGTATTTGTATGTAAATGTGTGTTTAAGTACTGCAGTGAGTTGGCCGCTTAGAAATGAAACCTGCAGAGAGTACATACACCCATAAGCGTACATGGGCAGAGGCGTTGGGGAGGACCACGCCGGGTGGTGAGTCGTAGATAAGGCTGAGGGCACACACTTTCAGTGTCACGGAAGCAGGTAGATGTTGGTGCATGAGAGATAGAGAGACAAGATGGATTTATGTAGTATCTCTCTCTGCAACTCTACACCCTGGTGTGTGCTGCCCTACATTTTTAATTAATAAATATCAATAAATCAATACAATACAATGAAAAACATAGTCACAGGAAGCACCATCCTACACTTAATTTAACACGATTTCTGGTGCTGATCACTGTTTGACTTTAAATGAATCTGCTCCCCAAGGTCCAGAGTATGGAGGTGCATGGCTTGGTAAGGGCTCCATGAGGAGGAGAAATGGACTGTGCGGGGGTTGCTCTGGCCAGGGGATTGAGCCCTCCTGCCCATGACCAGAAGACTGGGCCCACAAGGGATGGAACAGAAGGGGGCTTCCCTAGTTGTGAGGCAGCTGAGTCACATCCTAGGCACCTAGTCAGAAGGGCCTGGTCCCTTTATTCCTTCTAACATATTAATGGCTTTAATTTTCCTTTCCCCTCTCCCCTGCAACCTGCTTGATGGTGCTCCCATCTGGAGGCTGGGAGCCTCCTCTGGCATGCATGACCTGGAGAGCCTGTTTGTCACTGTGGTGGGGGCAGTGCCTTCCATGAAGATAGCAGTTTATCACCCAAGCATGCAGCCACAGCCTGCGGGGCACTGGCGTGGGCTGCACAGCTTGGGCCGCCTTGAATGAAGCTTGCAGGGTTGTTGAGGTTCCCTGTGGGCCTGCATTTCCAAATCAAGGAGAAAATCAGAGATGGGTCAGGAGGAAATACCATCTAGAAACTCGTACGTGAGCTCCGGGTATGACTTTGACCAGTAAACTCAGCAAACCCCCGCCTCAGTAAGTCAGAAGGTAGGCAAGGCAGGCCACGTCACCCTCACTCCTGGCCTGGGCACTAAAACAGGGAGGGCGCTGTGTATACCAGGACCCAGTGTCAGGCCCTAAAAGCATCATCTGGGCCATTTGGACCATGTCAGTCTTAAAGATAAAATGTAAAACTCAGGGTTAGACCCTAGAGACCATTAAAATCCCAAGGTTAAAACTCAGTTGTTTAGATTTTTATTGCCTCTACTTTGTATGGTTGTTCTTAAGATGATTGTCAGTTTTTATATCCTGAGTGGAAGTATTTTAGAGCTGGACCAAGAAATTCCTTTAACATATACATTTTGGGGAGGCCAAGATCTATGTGAGCTACTGTGGTTTTCTGGTGTGTAGCCATGAAGCTTCATAAAATGTTCTCTCAAAGTTTGATCTCCAGCATCCATATCACCCTGAGAGAGCTCAGAACCAGGTGAACCATTGGATTCAGCAGATATGCACAGACTACTGTGGGCAAGGGCCACTGCTGGATTCAGCAGAAGATAGAGAAGGAGTCACATGTCTATGGTCTTGCAGACCATGGCAATTACTCAGATTGTTAGAATGGAGTGACTTATAAAAGGCTGCAGATCTATGGGGACCTGCTGGGAAAACGGGACAAGACGTGGGGACAGGAGCTTTTGGAAAGGGTCTGTGGACGATAAATTGAATTTTAAGGGTCAGACTGTTTTCAAGGGGCCACTCCAGACCAAGGAATCAGGAGGGGCCGCCTGTGAAGGTGAGGGTCCCAGACCCCTCAGAGCAGTGTGGAAATAGAAACCCCTTTGACGTCGACCTTGGAGCTCTGATCGGCAACATGTTGGCTTGGTGGGGCAGTCTCTTGAGAAATTCCACTTTCGCAAGAGGAACCAGTGTCCAGGTTGAACACCTCGACTCTGCATAGCAGCAGCACACCCGCCCACAGGGCTCTTTTTTTCTGAGTAGATGCCCTTGCGTAGACTCCCATGCAAGTATCAGGCAGTCCCCCGTCCTTGGGGAAGGTGTGGCCCTCCTCAATTCTTTAAGAACCTGTTGCATAAACCAGGACTCAAACTCCACAAGGTCAACTAGGCACGCAGGCAGCTGGGGGCACCCTGCCTACTGACAGGCCACACAGGTGGGAAGCCCACCTCTTCTCCCGGGATCATGAGACCATTCTCAGTTCCCGCTTTTAAGTCAGTGAATGCAGATCACAGGAGAGACCTCCATCCGTGCTGCCCCTGTTCCGTGACTCAGGACCAACAAGCGCAGGGAAGAAGCTTCCAGGCAGGAAAGACTCCCAGGTGGTGGCAGACAGTGTTCTGCAGATCAGACAGCCACACAAGGGTGTCATGGCCTAGGACAGCCATACAAAGGCGTTGTGACCTAGGACAGCCACACAAGGGTGTTGTGGCCTAGGTGGGAAAAGCCAGCTTCCACCAGTCAGGTAAGGTGGCCTGGACCACAGCAAGGCAGGGAGACAGTGCACAGATGGGCGAGAAGTTCCTCAGGATGTCAGGAGTCAGACTCCAAGCTCAGCCGACAAGGGAGTGGAGGTGAGGCTTCAGGCTGGTCTGGCTGTTCAGTGTGTGGGTTTCAATATTTTTAAGTAAAGGGGTGTGAAAAGAGACATTGCCGGAGAAGCCATGTGATTCTGTAAGCCACGAAGGATTCCTTCTGAGGAGCTCCTCTTCCCTAGGGCCCTTTGGCAGCTCAGTCAGGCCATGACTTGGCAGGCCTGTCCCCTTCCTGTGTACCCTCAGCGTCTTGTCTGCAAAATCAAGAGACGGACCAGATGAGCAGCCTTCGACCATAGGTCTGTGACTTTAGGAAGTAGGTTAGAGCCCAGAAATGATGTCCAAAGTCATGTAGGCAGGTGGGGATTTGCATTTTTTTCTGAAAAGAGGAATTCATGGCTGTCCCCAGTTTTTCAAAGGGGACCCTGACCCTAAGTGATTAGGCTCCCCCACTACCTTTCCATTCTCTTTCTTAGAGCGTTGTGGCCAGAACCAGAATAGCAGTGCAGAGGGAGGCGTTTGTTCACTGGGATGGTGTATGCTTGGGGAGGAGAGCACTGAGGGCCCCTCCCATGGGGCTCCCCAGGAGTCCCCACCAACTGCCAGGCAGCTCTTCCACCTCCCAGCGCCAGGTGAGGGCTCTGGGCTCCCACACAGTCACAATTTGGGCTGGGAGTGCTGTAGGTCTTCTATGCATTAGAGTATTTCCAGAAGCTTTCCATGTCTAAGCTCTATTTAATGGAATCTATGCATAGTAAGTAATCAGGTCAGAAGAAGCAGCATCCCGGTTTGAGATCAATCGCTGGCTAATACTTTATCTAGGCCACTTTATTATCTCATGCTGATCCGATTCCCATTCTCCTCCTCCTCTGTAGCACGCGCTTCGGCTATGGTAGAAGTGCGTCTCACATACATATTAAAAACATATACCCATTCTATCTGTATGTAAATGCGTGAGGCACAGCTGGATACTGCAGAGGAGTTTGATTTACTAATAGTTATTATCTGTTCTAGCTGTTCAGTGGCAGAGAGCATCTCAGAGACACAAGCTGGCGCAGAAATTGTCTTTATGCTATTACTATACTGCTTTGGTAATTGTTTAAAAACATGGGTTTTCTCCTCAGCTTCTGATAATGCTGTTATTTTGTGCATTTCCTTGTACATTCCAGAGCAGGGCAGCCTCGTTTAGCATATCCTCAGCTTTGGTTTCCAATTCAGGCACCTGAAAAGAAATACAGAGTACAGTTTGCAATTGAAATTTGACATTGTGCTTAGAAAGCAAGTCAATAGTGGGGCTGAAAGTGCCAGCAGGCGTGGTGTCGAAGGTGGGGGGTGGTAGCTGTCCCCAGACGGTGCTTGGAGCCTTCCCTCGTGCTGTCCAGCAGCTGCAGGCTGGAAGGCCTCTCAGTCCTCCGTGAAGGCATTGTGTGTAAGCAGTAGGGTTGTTCGGGGCTAATAAACACCAGACTGTTCTAGAAAAATCTGTTTAAACATTCAATTACTTGCTAAGAGATGTTAACTTGTTTAATTCCTCTAAATTAAATTGTCACTGGTAGCTTTTCTGCTTTTCCAAACCTGGTTGTAATTACATTTCAGATAGTTAGGTTGGTTGTTCTCTTGGTTAATCAAGGTATATGATAAACTGGGCATCTGCGCAGCCCCTTGGAAAGCCACAGTCACTGTCACATTGGAGCTGCCTCTCCAGCACTCACACTGCAGTGTGACATTGCAGTCCATACCCAATGGCCTTGTGTCATCATCAGACCCAAGCGTCTGATCACTGCAAAAGACAGAATGCACTGAACAGCTAAGAAGATGACTTTAACCAGGCTATTGCGATTAATGAGAAATGACTCAAAGAAAAGGGCAGGGCAGGGTTTTACGGAGGCATATATCCAGGGAGTCCCTGCAAGCCTTGTGTGGTCAAAGGAGGGTGGAGAGGATCTGACCTCTTGTGGCCAGGGCCATCCTCTGTGGCTAACAGAAAGGTGTGGGAGTTTTCCTGTGTCTGCTTTCTGGGAACATGGGGTTCAGATGAAGTCCAGCATGGTCACCACATTCTACCCGATAGGCCAAGACGAGTTTCTGTTCATCTTGGTCCAGGATTGGCATGTGCCCTGGGCACACGTATGAAGAGGCACATTTCCACAACCCCTGGAGTCGGCTCATGGACCCCTGTGCTTGCAAAAACTCAAGCTTGTTAAAATACTAATGATGGGTGAAAACCAGTGTGAACATGACTGTAGTTCACATTGGTTATTATGCCTGTGTTGTATCGATGCTGTAAGGTAAACCTCACGTTGCATCTGGCCACCCTTCCTATCAATATCGCTTTGTTTTCGTTATTCATGTGGCAGTAGCTCATAGCTTCCCCACCCAGAATTTGCAGGGAGAAATCCTGGCTGGGTTGCAACTTCAACCAAATATCTTCTTCATGCACAAAGTCATCATAGGAGACGGGGGACCCCACATAGGTCCAGTTGACAACCACGTAATTTTTTTTTTCAAGTTCCGAAGGCTATTAAGATGTCTGTTTGTGTCTGCTTATGAATAGGAACCCACAAGTAAAGAAGTTGATTTTAGCTTTTTAATTGCACATAATTACATCGGCAGAATCACTTTCTGGGTGCTGCGATCACACTAAATCAGACAGCTTTAATTTGAATTTTTGATGACACATTAACACTTCAGCAAGAACAGAGAGATTATAACCCCAGAAAACAGGCTTTGTTTTCTATAGATGTGACCACTCAATCTTTTTAAGAGACTTTAGCAGATAAGTGCATATATATGCATGTGTCTATATCTCTAGATACATGCACATAGCAAGAGAGACACAGCTGGATCAAATCTGTCATTCCCTGATCATGGTGACCTGACAGTTGTAATTTCCCAGTTAAGGATAATTTTTTCCTCCATCAACCCCCAAGCCAAATCTCTCAGTATGGGGAAGATTTGCCTGTTGAAGGTTGTGGTCATTTGAACTTGGGCCTGCACTGCTACCTTCGTGTTGTGGTGAGCTGACATCTTCCCAGCATCTCGGCTCACGGTGCAGTGAGACTGTGTAGTACTCATTGACCTCAGAAGAGTTTGGTTATTTGGAAGCAGTCAAGTGGGCAGTTGGGCCCAGTCATGCCCACTTCACAGGGGGCCACATGGGTCTTGGGGTCTTGGGAGTGGATTACACATTAGTTCCTCATTTGACACCACTCATCTCGTCAGATGCTTTGCTGTCTGGGTGGTGGCCTGAGCTGAGAAGGCCTCCTCCCTCTCCCTGGAGGTCTTTGTCCTCCTTCCTGCTGCTTGCTGCCTTCACTGAAGCCCACAGATGGTATTGTGTCCAATGTGGAACAGCACCTCACTGTGTCTTCATCTCATGGTAGCAGGTGGGGCCATGGAGGATGATGGCTGTTAACCCCACAGCTCATCAGAGTCATCTGGGAAGGTTAAAAACAGAAAGATGCCTGGATTCCAGCCCCCATCAAGGAACCCCTGTGGTGTTTGGGGCAGGGCACAGGCACTCCTTTTGTTTTTTAAAGCTCTCTAGGAGATTTCAGGGGGCAACCAGAAGTGAAACTCACTCATTGAATGCCTTTTTCTCCAAGTTCCTTGAAGGGGGATCGTGACCATATAGTTCAGGGCCCAGCTTGGTCCTGTTCTGTCATTCACACTTGTGAAACTGGGCTCGGAACAGATAAAGACAAGTAAGGCATGTCTCTTATTCTCCAGGAACTCACAGAGCACAGCTGAAGAAACTGACCCAAGAATGTCACGATAAACAGTATGAATTAGGGGGCCATCTAGAGTCCATGGCCTGACACAAAGCTTTTGTTTGACTTCCTGCTAGGAGAGGTCATCTGGGTAAGATAATTTGGTACCAAAATAATGACATTTCCGGGATGTTGCAGTGTTTCAGGGATAACATTCAAAGCACTTGACAAGCAGTACAGACGGGCATCACCCATCAGAAAGGCGCCAAGTCTTCCATCCCGGCTGTGTGCACAGAGCCAGGACACAGCAAGTAGGTGTCCCCCAGCAGCACGCAGGATCTTTGGCATGTATTTGCCTACCTGAGGATTCACCCCTAAAAGCTAATTCCAAATCAGGGTCGTTAGAGAGCTGAGACCTGGAAGAGGCCTCAGCTGGCACCACCTTTGCCTGGTGAGGTTGATGGCAAGTGGGCAGACCCCATGGTCTTTCTGTGTCAGCACAGCATGTGCCTCCTGCCCCCAGCTCTTGGAAACAATGTGTTTGGTTGAAAAAGACCAGAGACATGCAGCCACTTATAGGGGGAATGGAAAAGGACCCTAAACCTAGTCCTGGGGTTTGGGAATTGCTGTGAAGGTAGCCAAGTTGTCTTCCTGTGAGTACACACTGATAAATAGATGCGATGCTTATCAATTGTTAATGAGTCTAGCCAGGAATTTTAAGGGCTGGAAAAATATGAGATGCCTCCTATTTACAGTTGCAGCCAGCTGGATTTGTTTAATGGGTTGTTTGCTTTTTAATTTGTAGCAGTTTTGAGAGAGACCTTTGGGGATTGTGTGTCTTAGGTTTCAGACACAGTTATTTGGGGGGCCAGATCTGGCTGCAGATAATCTGAGGTTCACTTGGCCACTCAGAGACTGCAGGAAGGCAGTGGGCCTTCCATCCCTTACTGAATTTTCAAGATGAGAATTAAGCGTCAGGCCTTGGTCTACCGGGAGACATTGGCGGCGCAGGCACCAGTTTCTCTCCAGCATCCTGGCTTACCATTCCTCTGTTCTCCTCATAGAAATGGTCACTGATTTTGAAGTGGGAGGATAGGTGCCGTTCGTTTATCTGTGCAAAGGTTCCCTCGACACAAATAAAGATGGAATTTTCAAACGTAACCTGATTAACTCTTAATTGTATACCGATAGCCTGTGTGTCTTGCTCCCCAGAAGGATCCAAGTCGCTTTTTCAAGCTGAGGGAGGGGGATTCAATTAATAGCAGAACTTTCTAATTGTGGGATTGGCTTGTGGTATTGACAAAAAGTTGTATAAATAGGGTACATTTTTCCACTTAAGAGGGCTGTGCTGAAACATTTTTAATTGGATTTTCATGGTGATTGACAGCATCTGATTATGACAGTAACTTTATTTGGCTGGACAGCCTCAGCCTCTTGTTCGGGTTTTTCCATCAAAGCTCTTTCTTCCCCCTCAATCCCCAGCGGAGTGGCAGGCATTGTGGACGAGCCTTTTAGCACCTTTGTTGAGGCCGTCCCTGGTGACGATTGGGCCCAGCTGGTAGTAGACAAGAAAAGGTTCCCTTCACAAAGAGGCTGTGTCTCCTGCCTCTGCCTTGCAATAATTTTAAGAGCCCCCCAAACCTGTTGAGGATTAGAAGTAGCTTTAGATGTGAAATGAGTGTTAAGTATTAGTAATCGGGAGACTAGGGCCCCGGGGACAATGGAGATAAACAACTGCAATTAAGGCAAATCTGCCCATGTCAACAAAATTTAGCAGAAACAGATGCCCTCACCATTTTGGGGGATTGATTTGAGGGCACCAAGGAATCGATTTTTGTCTTGTTTACACTTCCAAGCCCCTGTGATATACTGGAAGCTAAATATTTCATACAGCCTGATTTGAGTTAATTTTTTTCTGCGCCTCACAGTAGGCGCCTGCCTCCTCGCAGTGACCAGGCCTGAGTTTATTCAGCATTCACAGGGAGCAGCTAATTGTCTATGAAGGGCCCCCGTGTTTAAATGGGCTTGACAGGAATTTAAATTTTGTTTCAATCAACCCCTGTGCTCACAGCCTGCTCCACTTTCTAATTTTTAAATTAAACATGATTTTTTTAAGCCACAGCCTTGCCGCTGGATCACTCTGGCTCTGACTCCCAGGAAGGCAGGTCGGCAGCGCCAGTCGCGGGGTCTATGCGGGGCCTGCGGCACCAGAGGTCTTTCTTCAAAACAGGCTTCCTCTCCGTCGGGGTCAGCAGCCTCCTGACACAGCCTCCTCCTGCCGTCGAGCCAGCCACCCCACTCCCCCGCACAGGCTGCAGTGCTGCCTCATCTGGAAAGTGGGTTAAGCACCAGAGGAGGGCGTGAGATGACTCGTGTAACTGGCTGCACGTCCGGGAAGACTTCTTTCCACCATGGGTGGGGAGAACGGGGGCCAGCCCACACGTGTGCAGGTCGTGTCTGCTCACGCCGTCTATTTCCTGAGTGTCTGCCCTGGGCAGGATACCCTGCCTGTTGCGGAGGATGCAGCGCAGTGGCCCTGCATCCTGACCCCAGAAACAGCCATACCAAAAGCCTCCCTCACCTGCTCCTTTACTCTTGGCCTCCCTTCTCAGTTCTGGTGGCCCCAAACTCACAAGACATTCTCACATGGCCAGCCCTTCGCTCTTGCAGTTTCCTCAGCTCCGCGTGGCAAACTCCTACTCAGCTGCCAAGACCCACCTGACATGACCAGCTAGCACAGCACAACGTTCCTGTGCCCGTGTCAGGTGGGTTGAGGCCTTACTCCTGGCGAGTGCCCCTCTTAGCGCATACTGCACACTTGGTGGCAGCCCTACCTGAGACCACAACTCCCGAAGACGAGGTTGTGTCTCATTGGTGGCCATGTCCTTAGCATCCCATCCGTCCTCAGCCCTGAGTGGACCTCAAGTAAATGGGCATTGAATCAAAACAATGTGAATTCCACAGGTGACTTGAGCTCAGGGGAAGGAAAGATGTCTTCCAGCTGGGGGTGTCCGAGAGGCACTGGAGATGGGAGCACACTTGAGTATTCATGTGCAGGGGTTACTTTCTGCACACACATATGCAACACAGCCCATATCAGTAGGAAAAATTGAGACCCTCTAATGTCCACACTCATCACATGCACACTACTTACCAGTCAGCTTTTCTGAACTTAAAGAGATTGGAGAGACAATTGCACCTAACTTAGGGCTAAAGATGGATTCAGAAAGGGTTCTGTTCTTCAACCTTAAAAAATAGATTATACAGAGGGAAGTGATTCTAAACAGATAATGTATTTTAAACACTTGAGTTAGAGAGTTCTTTGGTAGAAGTTATTTGACCTTCCCATGAACACTGCAAGGAAGATTTTTTTTTTTAATTGGATTCACTCTGTAACCCAGGCTGGAGTGCAGTGGCACACTCATGGCCACCACAGCCTCAACCTGCTGGACTCAGGCAATCCTTCCACCTCGGCCTTCCAAGTAGCTGGAACTACAGGCATGCACCACCACACCCAGCTAATTGTTTTGGTTTATTGTAGGGGTGAGGTCTCGGTCTTGAACCCCTGGACTCAGGCAGTCCTCTCACCTCAACCTCTCAAAGTGCTGGGATTACAGGCATGAGCCACGACACCCAGCTCATAAGGATTATTCTTATTTCCACTTTACCGTAGGTACATAAACTAGGGCTCAGAGAGGTTAATTTACTTGCCTGGAGTTACACAGCCAGGAAGAAAACGAGACTTAGAACATAGGGTTGTACTGCATCAGAGTGATAGCCATTGGTGCATAGTAAGTTGGGAATTGTTACTGCAGTTTTGAGAATCAGTCCAGTTATTTCTTGCAGTTAGAAAAATAAAACTATATACAAACACAGTACCCTCCAGGAAGTATGTAGGCCCAACAGCATGTGGTCTGAAGCCAGTACCCCTGCAGGGTGCTCGCTCAGCTCCCCTCGGGGTGCCTCAACCTGCGTCCCAGCCACAGTTGAGGCAGGGCAGATGACAGCACACCCCTCAGCCTCCCCAGTCTTGGGGCCTGGCAGAAGCCCAGACTTTGGGAAGAGAGAGTGTCGCAACCGGCCATCTGCACCTGGTCTGCGAGCTGGTCAACTGAGGGGATGCCACGAGAATGTGCACATTGTTATTGTTTGGTTTTGGCATCCTGTGGTGAGAGCAGGACAGGGCATGTCCTGCTAGCCGTCTAGCCTAGGGTCTTCCACCCGTCCTCTTCTCATGGCTGATGCTTCTCTGAACTCCCAATCTTCTTGCGCACGGCCCGTGCAGGGTGCTGCCGTTGTGGTCCTGAGTGCGGTGGGGCCTGGAGAGTCTCCAAGCCATTTCTGGAACATGCCAGCCAGGCGTGTGTCCCAGAGCACTCTGCTCAGTCCAGATGCTTTGGGAGCACAACTTTCTCCGCGGAGGAAGCATGTGCGGCCTCACCTCATCACAGGCCCCTCACACACATGGCCCAGCGTAGGGAGTGACAACAGTCAGACTCAGGCCTGCCTCTCGGCTGGTGGTGTACAGGGGAGAGGCTTGCTGCCCAAGGCACAGTGCACGGCCTGTGTAGCTGACCGGTGGTCCTGGGAGACCATGAGTCAGCAACATGGAAGCCAAGTATGGGTGCCATAGGAGACATGTGGACAGCGTGTGGCGGTCACACAGAGAGGAAGCCACACAGACACCAGGGCCCCTCAATAGGGGAGAGGGGACGTGGGAGGGGAAGACAGCGGGAGGGGAAGACAGCACGAGATGCCCATGCCAGCACAGGCACTGGAGGGTGGGAGCCAGGAGCCACCACCTCACCCTCTCTGTGACTGAGGTGGCAGAAGCAGGAGGTTCATGCCCCGGCAACTGGCAGACATTCCCTGGCAATATGGCCTTCATGTTGAGGCCAGGGAGATTGAACCTGGCCTCAGTAGTTCGCGTAAGCATAAGAGCCAGGAAGCAGCTCTGGAGATGGAAGGAGACGGGCATGGGTGTCAAAAGATGCAGCTTCCAGCACAGCCACACCTGGGAAACTGGGTGAGCACCAGCTGCTTACCTGGCTCGTGGAGCCCAAGAACTTCACTGGGAAGTGGGGGACACTGGCACCTCACAGGCTCTCAGCTGCTTTGTCAACTTATATAGATGGCATCTGCGAAAGCATGTCATGAGCTCTACAACACTTGATGCAGGGCGCACAGTCAGCCTCTGGGCCATGGCTCCTACTGCCCGGCGCTCCTGAGCATCTCCAGCTGCTGCTCTGGGAAGACAAGTATGGGGGGATGGTGGCTCCATGTGACATAGAGCAAAGCAGGTATCTGTCAGGCCTTGGCAGCAAGTGGCCACTGAGTCAGGGCTCCTAGGTGGGCTCCGCGGCTCTTCCTTCCACTCCCGGAAGCCTTCACCTCTGTCATGAGGGAAGTGTGTGAGCTTGTTGTTGGAGGGAATCACTGAGAAACAGTCAGTTAATCAACAGGTGTTTGTGGTCCAGGCCATGTGGTAGGATAATGGGCCCAGAAAGAGCATGGAAACACCCACATCCTCAGGAGCAGGCTAGACACACTGTGGTGACACTTTGAGCAGGCTGGATCAGCCGTGGCAGGCCAGGACCTGGGAGATGGTGGCACAGGGCCAGCTCCCCCATCCCACCCTTCCCTCCCCCACCTGCTCTTCTCCCCCACCCAGACCCTGCCCCCAGCTACCCAATCTGCTAGGTTATTGAACCTCTCTCAAGCTCCAGTTCCTCACCCACAAAGATGAGGACTCACAAAGCATGACATGTAAGCAAGATATAAGTGTGTTACATGTTTAGCACAGGGTCTGGCATAAGATACATGCTCAGTAAATAGTAACATGGTCATCATCACAAGAGGGAAGGTGTTTTAGAGAGAGAAAATGGCACAGGCAGAGGCCAGAGTGAACAGGACAGTGAGAAGCCCACCTGGCCACGCAAGGAAGACCCTTGGAGATGACTGGGTGGACAGACCTAACCCAGAAGGACTTTGACAGCAGAGAGCAGTGGGGCAGCCAGAGTTGTGCTGGTTACTTCCAAGTGGCTGGAGGCGGCAGCCACTGTCATGAAGAATGGTGGCCCAGCCCGCTGGTGCTTGCTGAAATTCCCTGAGGCCTCCAGCCAAGAGACCCAGCAGCATGTCGCTTGTCTCTCCCTCTGCATCTTCTTTCCTGTGTCCTTTCTGTCACTATTGGGAAAATCATTAGTATGCTAATCTAGCTAGCGTCATTTTAACACTGACCTTTGCTAACCTGCCTTTGCAATTTCAGGGACTATGTTTGACTTCTCTAAAAGTAACCTTAAATTGGAGTCTTGTAAGAATTCCAGAGCTGTATCCTTCACTCCTTCTTCTAATGAGGTTATGACCAAATGCTCATTATAATTGCTTTAGACTCCTTTTAATTTTCAAGCTTATTAATCATAAGAAGAGTTATTTAAAATTGCATAAATTAATCTTAGATTAAAAGCCCATCAAAGCCTCGAAACAATTAAGAATAAGTAGGATTTCCCTGGGGCAGCAAGTTTTATTTTAATATTGTAGTCAGGTGGATATCAGAACCTTGAAGTATGGTAGTGATTAATGTATGCAAAATTTAAATGAGATTTTTTAAATGGCAAATCTAAATCACATATTGACCTAACTGTAGGCTTTAACTGCATTGTCTGTCATATATTTAAACTGTTTACTAATCAACATTTTAATTACAGCATGTGCTGGCAGACCCCAGGACAAATAAAATCTAGCATTTTAAAATGTTGCTGCAGTCTGTTATCCAGAAACAACAAGTCTCTTTTATCAAGTAGCATGGAGGAATGAGAAGCAGAGAGTGGACTTTCCTGGCCCATATGGAGCTTAAGTGTAGGGTGTTCAGTGGTCAGCCCTGCTTCCCCATGGAACTGCGGCTGGGTCTCCATGGATGCTGATGTGTGTTTAATTAAGGGAATGCTTCCCCTTAGTTATTTGAGCCCTGGTCGCCAAACATTATTTACTTAAAGTGTGTGTAGCCCTGAGGTCCCTGGGCCCCCTCCCCCTATATGGATGGCAATGAGTTATTTCCAGAGACTTGATTTGGCCTCAGCCACAGTGAGCAGACTTTACCCTGCCGCCCTGCCTCCCTGCCTCCCCACCTCCTTGCCTCCTCCATCGCCACCAGGTTTGGAGAGAATATCTCTATTTTGCAAATACTCTGTTTCATTATGGAAAGTGAGTGGGCATGAGGGCCACCTTGAACAAGTTACTTCACCCCTAGAAACTTTAGCTCCCACTGCATGGAAAGGAAATGACAGTGCTCAACTCACTGTTTCTGTTTTTGTGAAAATCCAACAAGATAAAGCACTTAGCATAATGGTTGGAAAATAATGGCTGTGCAAAAAATGTGTATTCCTACCATCTTCATAAGTCAGTTTCCTAAAACTAGTTTTTAAAGTGTGATTAAAAATTCCACTAGTCAGCAAGATATTCCATAAGAAGTCAGCTCTCCTAGCCCCCTTGTTCTAGGCTACTCTCTGTAAGCACTGCTTATGGTAGCTTGTGTATCCATCTAGAATTTTTAATTATTTTTATTCTGACCTTGCCTTTTCCCAGACTTTGAAATCTTCCCATATCATATAAAGATCTGTCTCATCCTTCTTAGTAGCCGCATGGTATTCCATGGCATAGATGTACCAGATTTATTGAACCAGGATGCTGTCACAGGACATTGTGACCCTCTCCAGATCTTTTGCTGTTAAGACAGTGACCATCTCTCTATACACATGTCTTTGTATTTTGGGTATTAGAATGCCAGTTCTTCTTCATCTCTTCTGTTACTAAATTATCAGATTTGATCTTTGCCATCCAGTCACTGGTGTCTGGTTGTGGTTCTGCTTGGCATCTGTTTTGCTGAGTGTGAGCAAGGTCACTTTCTTGTGTGTTCCTTGGCACGTGTCTTTCTCTCACATCCTTTGCCTGTGTCTTTTGGCCATGTTGTTTCTTCCTTTGTCTTTTTGAGCCTCAGTGTCTCCCTCCAGTTGGTGAGGGAGTGGACACACTCTCCAAGACCCCTTCCTTCGTGTGCTCTGTGGCCCAGGCCGTGTGTCCTCGGGAAGCTTCTGGGATCCCAGAGGTGCTTTCTGCTCATGACCTTGCTGAGCAGTGCTGAGGTCAGTAGCCACAGCCAGGCAACTCCAGGAGAGTCATTTTCTCCTCCCTTTGTTTGGCCATATCTTTCTTCCTTTCTACAAAGGCAGGCTTGGCAATTGCAAGGCATAGCTGGACAGAACTTCCTCTAACGCTGCCGGTAGACATCAGAAATATTTATTTTTTCTATTTGTTTTAAGCCTGGGAAGACTGTGTGGTTTTCTCCACACTGTTCTGATGGAGCCCTGACCAGCAAGCGTGCAATGCCCCTAGCCCTAATGTCCCATTAATGATAGGTTAATGCACAGTGTAATGTTTTGGGGACTACGGGTTCATTACACTTCTGAGTGTGAGGTCTTTCCACAGAGTGCCCAAGGTCCCACTGCATTATATCATGCAATAAAAACACCCTTTTCATATCACACACTAATAAACTGTATTTGAAATGCTGTCTGAGGGCACTGCCGTCGTGGCTGTGGGCTGTGCATGAGTGCAACAGTTGGGATTCCTTTTTCTATTTTGTGTTTTAGTTACACGGAATTCTGAACCCAGGAGGAGTCCACTTGTTCTTGCCATCAATGGGGGGAACACATGGGGTCTTCAAGCCCAAGGCCCCAGGGAGGGACTGCTCCCTGAATAGTGAAGGTCCTTGGGACATGGGGAGCAGGGCCCCGAATGCTCCCCTGCAGCCGGCAGGACGACAACCTGGTCTTGGCACTGGATGCTTGTTGGGTGTCAGGAAAGCTCCTTGGAAAGGAGTGTGACAAGGACCATGGGATGCTGGCCACTGGAGTTGTGGCTAAGGGCCACTCTTGCCACAGCCCTGGACTAGGGATGCCACAGTCTTCTTGGGACTCAGTGCTATCCTTCTCCCTCCTGCAGAAGACAAGCTCACAGAGCTCTAGAGAGACAAGCCCTGGGCACTGCCACTGCCCACCTATGCCTTGAGCCCCTGGCGTGGACACTCAGCTTCACAAAACCCCACAGGCTGGGACAAGTATGCTGTCCTCGGTCAGATGCTTTGGCCCTGGCACCTGGGTCATCCTGCCTCCCTGTGAACTGACTGCATGTCAGCAGGCAGCCAATGTGTGACGACTAGAATCTTGGAATGCTCAGGAAACAGAGACGTTTCTGCATTGAGCAGGAAAGGGAGCCTTAGAATTGGGAGAAGGCAAAGACTCGGGGTCACAGGGCTGTAACTCACCCATCCCATGTTCTCTCTGGACAGACTATGATGTCTGCAACTTGGTGACAGGGGGGATCACGCCTGCCAGTTGTGGGGCAGGAGTATCCTGCAGGACCAAGAGCCTGCAAGCATGGTGTCCTTGTTGTACGTTAGCGCTTGTGCCTACTAGGGCTTTTGGGATCATGGGAACAAAGGTGAATAAACCCACCCGATGCGCCGGTGTGGGGTCAGCACTCACACCCCAGCTGCTGTCGCTGCCATGTCTGACAAAAGGCACAGACTCAGGCGCTGACGGCCAGTGCGGGTCCCAGCTCTGCCTTGGCCAAGGCCCTTCACTTCTCTGAACCCAGTTTTCAAATACACAAATTGAAGGAAATAACAGTAATGCCGTCCAGCTATGTCATGGGGTTGTGGTGACACCTGAATAAGACAATGAGCTTGAGGGCACTTTGTGGAATGAAGCACACTCACTCACATGCTGGTGCCTGTGAACACAGGCCTTTCTCTCTCTAGTCAGCATCTTCAAACTGGGTTATCTCTGAACAGTATTTTTATAACAAAGGCAGGAAGGGCAGCTCTTAGGGAGATTCACTGATCTGTCCCCCTTGCCACCAGGGAGCATGTCATGGCTGCAAGGTAGACTTACAGTAGCACAGATAGGCAAGTCTGGGAAGATCTTACCTCCCACCTCTTCATAGTAACAGTGGTCCAGGCGAAGCAGGGGCAGAGCTGGCGTCTGCTCACCCGTGTTGGTGAGAGGCGAGCCAGGACCACCAGGTGGACAGTGTTGCTTAGAACAGTGGCTGGAGGTCGTGTTTGTGAAAGGAGGTTAAGATCAAAGCAACCATGGCGAAGCGTTGGGTTGGTCTGGCAGAAAGAAAAATCCAAGGAGTTGCTGAGACCCCTGCAGAAGATGGGACCCTGGCTCGAGGTAGAGTCGCCTTAACTATTGCAAGATGAGTATTTAAATTTCAAGGGGAATTAGTTTTTAGGGGATAGGACCGGACTGGACCTTTTGCCTTCAGATGGGGAGACTTCCAAACACTTGGGTGAACCTTTCAGGGGTTAAATCTGTCTTTGGGGCTACCAGGACTTGAAAAATGTTACCCAGTATCAAGAAAACCAGAAGTGACAAGTTCATTTAAAAAGCCTGGTTTGTCATTGTTTATCTAATTTTCGGAGTTGACACAGAAAATTAAACCAGCTGACACTCACTCTCCGGCCGCCTCTCTGGCTCATTTCCCTGGTCCTTTCCTACCTGACCTTGCTAAGACAAAATGCTCCAAACCTGAAATGCAGAGTGTCCTACCGAGTTTCTGAGTCACCCTGCAGTCACTCCAAAATTACGTCGTGGGATGTCATCCCTGCTGGTGTTAAAAATCAGGACAGGGGTATAAATCCGCTCTGTGAAAATTTCTTTTTTTTTTCCCCTCTGCTTTGATCATAAATCTTGGAAATAATCATGGGGCTGAGGTAGCCCCTTAAGTCTTACTGAACCTAGAGGCTTAGGGGTTCCTCTGCCCTGTGACAACACATGCTGCTTCATGGTGACCTTGACTCTGGTTTTTTTGACTTGTTTTTTTGTTTGATTGTTTTTTAGATTGGAAAACATTATTTATTTAAAAACTAAACTAGAAAGAGAGAGAAAAAGAGGAGATTCACCTCCCCAAGGTAGGGGAGGAAGCCAAAGCTTAAGAAAACATGGCCTGGCTGGGCACGGTTGCTCACGCCTGTCACCACAACACTTTGGGAGGCAGAGGTGAGAGGAGTTCCACAGGTTTGAGACCAGCCTGGGCAGCATGGTGGAACTTTGTCTCTATAATAAGTAAATTTAAAAAACTAGCCAGGCATGGTGGTACACACATGTAGTTCCAGCTACTTGGAAAGCTGAGACAGAAGAATCACCTGAGCCCAGCAGGTCAAGGCTGCAGTGGCCATGAACATGCAACTGCACTCCAGCCTGAGCAACAGAGTGAAACTCTGACTCAAAAAAAAGAGAGAGAAGCCGGACTTGGTGGCTTAGCCTGTAATCCCACGCTTTGGGAGGCCGAGGTGAGTGAATTGCCTGAGCCCGCGGGTTCGAGATCCGCCTGGGCAACTTGGCGAGACCTCATCTCTACAATAAATCAAAAACTTAGCCGCGCGCCTGTAATTCCAGCTACTTGGAAGGCTGGGGCGGAAGGATCGCCGGAGCCCAGCAGGTCGCCGGCCACTGCACTCCAGTCTGGGTGACAGAGTGAGACTCCCACTCAAAAAAAAAAAAAGAGAGAGAGAGAAAGAAAGCATAGCCTGGCCATAGCTCAGAGAGCACATGGCCACACCATAGCTTAACATGGGGTTCTACAACTCACGTGGTGGTGTACCTTTGACTCCACGTCATCAGTGGCAAAGCTGCTCAATTTAAGGAAATTATCCAGTGAACTGAAAGGGATTCTTTATAAAATCAAAACTTTTTAAAAAATTACACAAAGGCAGCCTCTAAAATGTATCATAACAGTTCCCTATCCTCTTAAACAGATGGTGTGTATCAGGATCTAGCTTTTTAAAAAATATTTATTTGGAGCTGGGCATGGTGGTGCACACCTATAGTCCCAGCTACTTGGGAGACTGAGCCAGGAGGATTGCTTGAGGACAGCTGTTTGAGGCTGTAGTACACAATGATCGTGCCTATGAATAGCCACTGCACTCCAGCCTAGGCAACACAGCAAGAACTCATTTCTAGAAAAAAAAAATTACTTAGCTCATCATTATGGCCTTTGTCTATTTGCTGTGTTCTGAATACCAGTGTCTACTGATACTGACATCTGTAAGCTATTTGTCCCAAGATGCTTGACCCTCGTTCGTCTTTCATTTGGTTGAATAGTTTTGCTAATAGGTGACACTTCTAGCTGCTGCTCTCATTTCTTCTCTAACAGCTCCTCCTCTTCCTCTTTGGCTATGTCTCTTGTGCTTTCAATTAGGAAACCAGATACTAGGCTTATTAGAATTAAGTCTAAAGTGCAAGAAAATTGACTTGAGTAAAGACAGGATGGACTACCTAAAAGCAAAATGTTCAAATGCTAGTTTAACTTCCAGATTCTTTGTCTAAGGTAAAAGTGTCAAGTGATCCAATTATAGTGTTACGTATATCATAAAGTATCCTGAGATTTGGAAACAGACCATTTTGCTAAATAGGAAACATGCTACCTGACAACGCATTTATATACATGTTCAGGTCTGAAGCAGTGTCATCACTTGCTCTTGATTCAGCAGTGAAGGTGGATTTCAAATTGCTGAGGCTTTGTTATTTTCTAAGGGAACCAGATAGCCATGGAATGTGCCTCGGGAAGTTCCTAGACTCTAAAAACCAGGTTTAGACCTGGCACATAGAAGCCTCTCAGTACACTCATAGTGGGTTTTATGGAATCACACTCTTTTAGTCAACTGAGCACAGCTGCCATTAGAGGCAAGCTTGTCCCTGAATATCTTTGTCTGTCTTGAGTAAAAGTGGGCTTGGGTTTCATAAGGCTCTGCTGTGAAGGTGCCAGCTTATTTGTAACCAGATGAAATCACACCCTCAGTCATTCATCCCGCACGACCAGGGAACCGCCTCAGAAAACACAGTTCGCACCATTCACACTGCAGAAAACGCATCTCAGGCTCTCATCCGTTTAATTTTCTTCAACATTACCTTGCAAACTGCAGCAGATCAATAACAGAATAGTTAAGTACCACAGGTTCTTTGTGGGGTTTTTTTTTAGAAAATACTGCTCTAGGCTAGGAGTGGGTTCTATTGATGATTTTTGTTTGCTGCTGGGATGCAAAATGATCAGAATTTTCAGATGGTTAGCTTCCTTTTCCTGCATTTCCTTTCATTAAAAAGGAGGGGCCAGTTTCAAGTGGAAAGCATTGGTTGCTTATAGCAGAAACACAAGAGTAACTGGTTATTTTCAATCCTGGATAGCAAGGGTCCCCAAACCCCGGGCCACAGACTGGTACTGGTCTGTGGCCTGTTAGGAACTGGGCCGCATGGTAGGAAGTGAATAGAGGCAGCAAGCAAAACTTCATCTGCATCTATAGCTGCTCCTCATCATTCACATTACTGCCTGAGCTCCACCTCCTGCCAAATCAGCAGAGGCATCATATTCTTATAGGAACATGAACCCTACCATGAACTGTGCATGCAAGGGAATCTAGGTTGCACCTTCCTTATGAGAATCGAATGCCTGATGATCCTCTCATCCATGGAAAAATTATCTTCCATGAAACCGGTCCCTGATGCCAAAAAGACTGGGACTGGGGATCACTGCTGTTAGTGTAGGCCAGGTCTGGTGGTGCTGGCCTTTGTTATGCCTTTATTTCAGATTTTCCACAGGGGCAGCTCTCTGGACCCTACCCTCACCCAATAGCAGCCCGTCTACTCAATTGAGTGAGGCTCAGATGACTCCGGGGCATCATAGCTAAAAGCGGTTAGAAAGACAGTACTTCACTTAGGGTTATTTACCCAAAAGTTTGATGCCTGATGTCTTGAGCAGTTTTTTTCTTCTAGACTTTTTGTTGATTTAATAGCATGAAAATTTTCCCACTTTGGCTTTAGTCTTTGTGTGAATGGCTTGTTCTCCCTGTGAAGAAACTAGAAAAATGTTACTAAGATGGGTTTTAAGGGGTAGCAGCCTTTACTGAGTTGGATGCTTCTTGAGACGAAATGAGACAGTAGATCTGAAGTGCTTTGAAAAGTTGGTGTGACACTAGGTCTTGGAACCTCTGCCCACCAGTGGGTGATATGGTATAGTGCTCCTTGGCCCCTTGCCAACCACCAGCACATCACCCCTCCCGCTCCCCTGTCATCCTCTCACACAACTCTCCGCCATTGGGTCAACGCTTTGCGTTTTCAAGTGGGGTTGGCTTTGTGTCACTCACGGGAAGCCCCTGTTATGTTTCATTGTTTGGATTTGTGTTTGTCTCTTTTTTTTTTCCTTCCTGATGATGTTTACTTATGTTTTTCTTTACCAATTTTGTCAAGTTTTTCTAGTTTAGTCATCTTTTAAAAATAACAAGTATGTTATTGTGATCACCTTTATTATACCTTTCTATTGAATGCCTTTGTATCATTATTTGTTGTCTGTTTTCTTTAGATTTGCTCCTTTTTTTTTTTTTTTTTTTGAGTTAGAGTCTCACTCTGTCACCCAGACTGGAGTGCAGTGGCCACTCCCGGCCATCGCAACCTCGACCTGCTGGGCTCTGGCGATCCTTCCACCTCAGCCTTCCAATTAGCCGGAATTACAGGCACACGCTAC
Organism: Carlito syrichta; assembly: GCF_000164805.1. Taxonomy (NCBI): domain Eukaryota; kingdom Metazoa; phylum Chordata; class Mammalia; order Primates; family Tarsiidae; genus Carlito; species Carlito syrichta. Next base: position 815,114 of record NW_007046029.1, read on the forward strand.
CACACCCGGCTGATTTCTTGATTTATTGTAGAGATGAGGTCTCGCTGCCCAGGTGGGTCTCGAATGTTCTTTTTATAATATATTCACTTGAACACTTAGCTCATAAATTTTCAATCATTTTTCCCCTGGCATTTTCCTATAAATACTATAAAATTGCCTGCTAACATTGCTTTAGCTGCATCCCACAAATGTTTATATGTAGTTGCTTTTATTTAGTCCTAAGTAATTTCATTCAGTTCTAAGTAATTTCTAATTTCAATTAGGATTTCTTTATTGATCCCAAATTATTTTTATTTCTAGATATTGAGAGACATTTTGTTATTTTGTGATTGTTGTCTAATTTTAATGCAGTGTGATCAGAGAACATGCTCTGTTTAACATCAGATCTTTGTTATTTAGACTTTCTCAGAACCTTTTTCCCATTGTTCTCCCTTTGCTTGTAAGGAATGTATATTCTCTAATTGTTTAGTGCAGTGTGCTGTATACATCCTATAGATCAAGCTTGCTAGTTGTGTTACTCAGATACATTGTAGCCATACTAATGTCCTGCCTGCTTTACTGTCAGTTTCTTAGAGAGGCGTGTTAAAACCTCCCATGGTCAGTGGGGCTTTGTCTCTTGCACCTGGCATTCGATCCGTTTTTGCTTTGTGGGCTTTAAGGCAGTGATGTTAATTGCTCGTGTCAACATATTATATCTTCATTTTAAGGAATTTATTTTATCTTTTTGGAATGACTCTAATATATTTTGCTTTAAATTTTATTTTTGGCTGATATTAATATGGCCGTGCCATATTCATTTATTTCTATATGTTTGATTATTCCTTTACCTCTGTGTTCTTTTATTTTAATAAGCCTATGACTCTTTTAATCATTTATATTTATTGGTCATTGATATAATTGATTTTTTTCCTGCTCTCCTCTTTGCACTTTCTCTGTACAGTACTTTTTGACATCTTTTTTCTCCTTTCTTCATTCTATTTGAGTCAGGATTTTCCCTTCTCTTTTAGTCTTTCCATTGGTTTGGAAATCATATTCTATTTCTAGCCTCTAATTGATTATTGCTAAATTAGCTTGAACTGCATATAATAAAGCAACTAGCAGCATAAACAATAAGGGAGCCCGTTTCCTGCTCAGGTAAGGAAGATGGGAAGCAGGGAGAAACTGACCTGCAGCTCCTCCTCGGGGAAGGGGAGGGCTCCCGGCCAGCAGGAGAGGAGGGTGTGGGGATGCCCATTCACCCTTTAGGGGCAGACTTTATCTAGAAACTTGCAGACAGTACAGCACTCATATGGCTATGGCCAGAACTGGTGGCAGGGAGGCTGTACTTTGCTGGGGTCAGTGTCTCCTGCCAGAATCAGGATTCCTATCCCAAGGGAGGAGGGGGATCCCAAGAGGCAGCCATGGTCTCCACCACGGCCCCCCAGGCGATGGCTCTTGGCGCTTCCCATCATGTCCTTCTTATGTCATCATGGCCCCAACTTCACGTCCAGCTTGCTTATGGCTCTTCAGAATAGCCATGACTGCTGTGACTTCTGTGGTCCATGCTTGTCCAGGTTTCCCATATGCTCACACACCAGCTTGCCTCCTTGTTGTGGGCATCCATCTTCCTTCCTGGGTACATAAGGAGTTCTGTAGTAAGGCTCTGTGAGTAGAGAGCATCTGAGCTCTTTCCAGCACTGTCTTTGCTTTGTCCTCTCTCCTGAGTGTGAGTGTAATCAGATTTAGAAGCTCAGGCTGGCCATTCCTCCCCAGGACCCTGGAGACATCCTCGTATCCTGTGGTTTCTGCTCTTGGAGGAGAGAATCTGCTGACCCTTTCAGGCAGGGTGTCCGCCCTCTGGTGTTCTGCATTCAGGTAGTTTTTCTAGGTACAGATTTTGTATTTACTTTACTTGGTAATCACTGTGATTTTTGGACCTGAGAATTCACGTCTTCCATTAGTTCCTAAACTTTTCAGCCATGTTTTCTTCGCGGTTGCCCCTGCCCATCGTGTTGAGTCTCCTCTCACTCTTTCCTCTGAGTCTTTTGGCTTTCATATTTGAAACAGGAGTCTCTCTGCTGAGCTCTGGTTGATTTTCTCAGACCGTTCTTCCAAGTGATTAAGTTTCCTCTTAGCTACATCAAGTCTGCCATTTCACTCAAAAAACTGAGGGTTTTTTGTTTTTTGTAGTGACTGAATGTTTTGTTTCTATATGTTATATTAGATTATTTTTCAAATCTCTCTTCTCTTTTTTTTATAATATCTTGTTCTTTTCCTAGTGTTTCAATTTCTTCTTGAATCTTTTCAAGTATCCATTTTCTGTGGATACTTGAAAAGATCATGGCTTTTCCATGATCTCTGCTCTGAGCATGCTCATGCTTCCGTGTGATGTCTGCTGACTCTTATCCATGGTGAAGTGTTCCTCGTGTGTTTTGGAATTGTCATTGTGAACTCATACTGAGTGGGCTTGTCCCTCTGGAGGTCTGTGGGTTTCAGCCATATCACACTGCCAGTGAATTGCTCTCTGTGTGCTCCAAGATGCCCTCTGTTGTTCCACCAGACCAAGATCAATGCTGCATGAATGTATTAGCCTGCCGTTCCTGGACCACAAAGGTGGAGGGCTGGACCCTAGAGCTCTTAGGGCTCAGCTGCTCCAGGGCCTCCTTCTCCCCCTACTGACCGGCAGACTCCCAGCTCCCCCTCCTTCATCCCAGCTTCACCCAGGGGCCAGTGTCCATGCCCGGGTGGACCTAGCTTTCACTTCTGCTGGGGCCTCTGCCCTCACAAGCAGCAGCTCCCCTATACCCTTGCAGCTGTCTTCATTTGATGTCTGTGGGTTTCTGTCTGTTCTTAGGAGCTCAGCTATACTTTTAAGAACCTTTCTGCTGCACCTGGCATAGCCAGGGCTTACAGAGGAAGAATTCACTGGCTCTGAGTCTCTCATCTACTTGTTTACACCGCCAGGATCACTCACTGAACTCATGATGGGTGCCAGTGTTGTACCAGTTCTCACGGTCTGTCACTCCCTCCTTCTCCATGCACATGCCCACACATACACACTCTCACCCACACACGCATGTACACACACCCACATGTGCACATACACACAGGATCTCAGAGCTTAAACACCAGATGCAAGTGGTAAAAGCAAAAGAGGACACAAGAGGCTCCGTCTCCTGCTCATTGTATCTTTAAACCTCTGCCACCACACAGCTGTCGCCCTGAGACAGGCCTTAGATGTCTGGACGCCTGTCGTTGGCCCCACAGTCAGGCATGGGCATGCTGCAGGCTCAGTCCCAAGCATGAGTCCTCAGCGTCATCTGGAATGAGGATTCCCCATTCGCCCTGGTGTCCTGGCTCCCCCAGACACATGCCTAGTCAAGACTGCCTGGGGATGCCCGTGTGCGCCCCTTGTGTCCTCCCCTGTCCTGAGACCCCTGCCCGGGCAGCTCCTTGAGCAGTCGAGCAGCCTTCCACATTCACATGGATCACTCCTTCAGACACAGCACTAAGCGCCCACCCGCCTCTCTGCAACCATGGCATTGTCCTGGGCCCCACGGTGCCATGTGGTACCTGTCCTGTGGCTGCCCAGAGCACCTACCCTGTAGCATTGGACCTTGGGAGACATCTTGTTCTCCCGATGGGCCCTTTGTGGCCAGTTACTCTTTATAGGAGCACACAGATCTGCTCAGACAAAGAGTAGGGTCTCCTTGACCCCTTGGACACCCATGTGTGTCTAGGATGAACAGAGGTAAGCACTTCACTGCCAGTAATTGAGTATTTGGGGAGAAACATCTATTTCTGTACCAATTGTGATGAACAAGCTCAGGAAGGTTGGTGACACATCACAGCTACACACCACTTCTGAGGTCTTAAAAGAAAGTGAAGGCTAGAGGGAACCCCATCCTCAACCATGGAAGAGAGTTAGAAATTGGAGGCCAAGGAAGGCCATGCATAGAACACACGCCTCGCAGTGGGAAGCTCTGTCCCCATGGTGTGTGCCCAGCCAGCCAGTGGACTGGAGACTTTGTGTCTGCCTCACCCTGCTGTACCCAGGCATGAACCCTGTGGTCCGTGTGGACAGATGGAAGCCCTCATCTGCCAGCTGTGTCTGCAAGGCACTGTCGATGGTCAGGCAACTTCCCATGACCTTTGTGACCCATGCCGGGAGGAGGAGAGAACAGGGGCATTCATGGGGTGAGGCTGGCTGGCACCTTCCCTGTGTTTAAGAGCAGCTGAGAAATAAGGCCCAGAACTGGCAGAGAGTGGGCCAGCCATCCTTCTGTGGATGTCGGGTCAGGGATGCTTGCATGTGTGGCCTTGTGAGGCAGAGGTAGATAACTGCAGCTCCTCCCCCACAGGCCAGATGGTCAGCCCATGCCCTTCCTGCTGACAGGGGACCCCTAAGCCCACCTGGCACTCCCCGGGGAGAGGACTCGGGAGCATTCCAACCAGAGAGTCAGGGGCGAGTTTCCCCTTAGTATTACCCCTTCCTGAGGTGAAGCAGCTGTGGCCTCCATGCCCCACTGGATGGCCAGCAGGAGGCTGCTGACCCCTAGCCCAGGAAGCCCAGGACACCTCATGTTACCCGCATGGGGCAAGGGCAGGTTTTTATGGCGATGCCTGACTTGGTGCTGGCTCAAGTCCCTCATCAGGGCCCCACCAGCCTCAGCCCAGCCCCTCCTTCTTGACCACTACTGTCCTTTAGCCCAGCCATACCCAGCAGGAAGGTGGAGCTGGCCCAGGGCTGAAGGGGATTCACTGTCTTCCATAATTAATATGAACAGCTTAACAGGTGTTGGATGTCTGTACCCTCTTCTGTAGGTTACTTAACTTGTCTAATCTGGAGTTTTCTCTTTGGTAACTAGGGATTAGGTTGGTAGTTTGATTTTTTTTTAATTTTTTTTTTTTTTTTTGAGTTGGATTCTCACTCTGTCACCCAGACTGGTCGCTGGGTGCTGTGGTCGCTCCCGGCCACTGCAGCCTCGACCTGCTGGGCTCCAGCGAGCCTTCCACATCAGCCTTCCAAGTAGCTGGAACTACAGGCATGCGCTACCACTCCTGGCTAATTTTTTATTTATTGTAGAGATGAGGTCTCGCCAAGTTGCCCAGACGGGTCTCGAACCCGCGGGCTCAGGCAATCCACTCACCTCAGCCTCCCAAAGCACGGGATTACAGGCTGAGCCACCGAGCCCATCTGATTGGTAGTTTTAAAACTTTAACAGAGGGCTGGGCACAGTGGCTCATACCTGTAATCCCAGCATTTTGGGAGACTGAGGCAGGAGGATTGCCTGAGCCCAGGGGTTCAAGACCAGTCTAGGAAACATAGTGAGACCTTGTCTCAACAATTTTTTTTTAAATTAGCTGAGTTTGGTGGCATGCACCTCTGGTCCCAGCTACTTGGAAGGCTGAGGCGGAAGGATCACCTGAGCCCAGCGGGTCAAGGTATGGTAGCTGTGAGGATGGGACTGCATTCCAGCGACAGAGTGAGACTCTGACTAAAAAAAAAAATAACTAACAGTGGAACACTTTTTATTACATGAGAGTAATGAAAGATTTCAATATTAATGTAGAAAGAAGTGGTGTTTTTTGGCATGAATGGTTAGTATTCAAGTGGACACTTTTTTATAAAGTCATCCATGAGGCACCAAGCATGGTGGCTTATACCTGTAACCCCAGCACTTTGGGAGGCCCAAACAGGAGGATCACCTGAGCCCAGGAGTTTAAGGCCAGTCTAGGCAACATAGTGAGACCTCATCTTCACAAAAAATCAAAAAATTTACCAAGCATGGTGGCACATGCCTGTAGTCCCAGCTACTCGAGAGGCTGAAGTAGGAGGATTGCCTGAGCGCAGTAGGCCGAGGCTGTGGTGAGCCTTGATCATGCCACCACACTCCTGGGTGACAGTACAAGACCCCGACTCCAGAAAAAAAAAGTTAAGTTGTCCATGAGACTTCTCTTGAAGGACACAAAACTCTGAGAGCCAGATCACAGAGGACAGCTGCAGTCCCCATCAGCATTTGCCTGCTTCATCCTGTCTGAGGAGGAGTATCAGGGAACTCCTATCCTACCCATCTCCTCCTCAGTCCAGGGATCCACTCCACCCACATAGATGCTTAAGGGAATCAGAGTTAGTTCCTGACAGAAATGCCACCTGTCCTTGTGAGTTGTTTGTGATGGACACGCAGGTCAGGCACCAGGTTCCCAAAGCTTGCTTGCAGGAATGGAGGCCGTCAGAGACTCCAGGCAGTCTGGCCTGGGTCGGCCCTTGTGACAAGTGTGCAGGGCTGGGGCATGTGCCTACCACAGCCCGCATGGACGGCACGGCCCTTCATGTTTTCAGGTGGCAGAGCACCACTACAGCCCCGGGGTCGACCTGAGTGCGAGACGTTAAGTGACAGGCCCAGGTTTCAAACAGGGCCCTGGGAGCTACAAGACATCAGGCCACAGGGCAGGGTCGCAGACCGCTAGCATTCGGCATCAGCCCCCTGGCTGAACAGAGCTGAGTGTGTGTTATTCTTCAGTAAGTTTTTAAAAATACAGTTTAAAATACTTTTTAGCTGAATTTGAATGCTGTATCTGTAGTGCCCATTCATACCTCACAGGCCTGTATGGGTACACTGGCCCCTGACGTCCCCCCCATTCCAGCTCCTCTGTTGCTGCTGAGAAGGGACTGAAGGGTTTCCCCTGCCAAGAGGCTGGGGTCTGTGAGGGAGTGCCACAGAGCCTTCTAGCAAGGCCCCTGAGGCCAGTAGAGGCACAGGCAGTGGCCGGGGTCCCTCACCTCAGCTCCTCTTACGGGCACCTGCCTGGTCACAGGGCTGCCCTGCTGGCACATGTGAGCATCACGTTGGACTCGTTACTGGATTTGGACTTGCCTGCCTCGACAGCTTCCTGGGTCCCTGGCGTCCTGTGCAGTGTCCTTGCTGGGCGAGGAGATGCCTGGGCTCACCCAACGGAAGGCTCTGTGGTCCAGAGAAGCCCCCGGGGTCTAGAGCACTGGGGCTGTTGGCACCTTCTCCCTAGCCTAGCCTGAACTCCAGGCTCCTGCAGATGCACCAGGACTTCCCATCAGGGCAGTGGCTTCCAGGGCACCGCATGGTCACACTGCCTGCTGAGTGGCTTCCAGTCTAATGTCGGGATGAGACAAGCTCGGTGAAGACAACACACTACACAATGGCATCTCGCAGGGAGGTCAGCAGGAAGGCGAGTGGACAGCTCTGTGGAGGGAGAGAGGCCCCCATGGGGAAGCATGGGGGAAGGGCCTAGAGCGGGACCAGGGCCTGGGGTGTGGTCTGCTGCTGCACATCTGATTCAAATGGTTCTTTCTGCCCTAACCTCCAGGGTCTGGTCTGTAGCCCCAAGAAATGTCTTCTAGGCCTTGGGCCTCACTTCCAGGCCTCCCTGGATTCTAGACCCACAAAGAGAACAGCAGGGAAGCTGAGTCGCCAGCTAAGCTGCCAGCTTCTGTTCCAAGGGCAGCTGTCCTGCAGTGGTCCCCTCTCCTCCAGCCCCAGCACAGATAGCAGAGGACAGAACACCTGAGGGTGGGGGCTCTGGGAGCACAGCACTGTGTTCAAGCTTATGGTCAGTACAGGTTCCTCAATCCTCCTATGAAACGGGGATGATAGAATCCTTAAGAGTTGCTGAGTATTAAATACGTGATGAGAAGTACCTAACACCCACAAAACTGAACAGGGAGAGACAGGTATGCCTTTTATACACCCTGATCTGTTTGTCAGCTAAAAATTAGTTGTCAAATACCTATAATGTATAAGATACTCTTGTTTTGTTTTGTTTTACGTTTTTAAAGACAGAGTTTGATTGTGTCGCCCAGGCTAGAGAGCAGTGGTGTGATCATAACTCACTGTAGCCTCCTGGGCTCAAGTGATCCTCCTGCCTCAGCCTCCCAAGTAGCTGGTACTGCAGGCATGAGCCATCTTTTTT
>NW_007046029.1:823155-826930 GCF_000164805.1 Carlito syrichta
TCCTTCCGCCTCAGCCTTCCAAGTAGCTGGAACTACAGGTGTGCACCACCATGCCTGGCTAATTTTTTTATTTTATTTGTAGGGACAAGGTTTCGCCAAGTTGCCCAGCCTGGTTTCGAACCCCTGGGCTCAGGCAATCCTCTTGCCTTCACCTCCCAAAATGCTGGGATATCAGGCATGAGCTACCATGCCCAGCTGAGCCATCTTTTTTTTAAAAGTAGAAATATAAAAGTTCCTGTGCCGACCTTGGGGAGCTCTAGCAGGCAGACAGGGGAGTGTCTTGCATGGCTGGAGGGCGTCCTGGTTTAAACCCTGACTCTGCCACTGTCCAGTTCTGTGACCTTGCCCTATGTGACATTTTCTGGGTACTTTGTTTCCTTCCTCTCTAGAATGGGGATGCTGGGCGGAACCCAAGAGGGCCAGGAGCAGAGGGAGGCACTCAGCCCGGCCTATGCAAGGTTTGGCGAGTAGAGGCAGGCATGCAGACTGTACACATCACCTGCCCCTGCTAAGACACGCACTGAGGGCCTGCTGTTTGTGGGGGCTGCACCAGGCCCTGCAGCCACACATGAGTTCTTGGATGATGCAAGTGCGTGAGGCACTTTAAGAAGTCATAGGAAGAGAAGAAAGCATGGGGACCCCTAATAGACCCATTCCTCACAGCCTGCAGACAGCAGGCTGTCACCAGGATGAGCACTGGAAAGTCCAGACCCTGAGCCTTAAGTAGCACTTGGCCTCCACACCTGCCTGCACCCCTCATGATGGCCACAGCAGCCCCTGCTCCCCTGCCTCACAGAGCTCAGGCGTGTCCTGCTGACAGTCCATTGGGTAGGCATCTCACCATGGTGGAACCAGTGACAAGAGCTAGGGATGCTCGTGCAGAGGGGCAGGGTCACACTGGTGACAGCTGGATGCTGTGCCAGATGGAGGGGGCAGATCGTGAACAAGTACAGCTGCCCATCAGGACTCAGGACTTTGCCACATCCTCAGCCCTTGCTGGGGTGTCTGCCAGGCCACACCGGCAGCTCTGGCCGCTGTCACAATCTCACTGCCTTTTCCCCGCACCCTAATGTCAGAACTTTCCTGCCTCCTGCAGTGACACCCTTTCCCTTCATTATGTTTGCATCTTCTTGGCAAAATCTGTGGACCCCAAGACCTCAGCTCTCGTCGGCTGGGTTTTCATGACTGGCCTGAGAGAATCCAGGGGACGAGGATGTCCCTGCCTGGTGACGAGGCCAGCAAGACCCCTGCAGCCCCAGCCCACCTGGACAGGCACTGCAGACATGCCCTGCAGGGAGGAGGGGCCCAGGTTCTGGCAGTCACCTGCGGCGGAAGGTGCTCTTGACTGTTGATGCCCCAGTCCGGGAGATGCACCACGCCGTGCCACCACATTCCTGGGCTGTGGGAGCTCGTGCACACTTGGGTGCCCTGCCTGGGAGGGATGCTTGTGTCACCCAAGCTGAAGGAGGGAGCAGCTGCAGTGCCTGGACCCTCCCAGGCCTCACAGAGATGCTACCGAGAGCCCCCATGGGCTCTGATTGCAGACTGGGAAGTGTGTGATCAGGAGCAGGGCGATGGGGTCAGGAGGCCCATGTGGGGCCTAGCCCAGCCCCCACAAGGATACCCATGGAAGGTTCAGCTTGAGCATCAGCTTCTTCCTCAGAGAAGTAGAGGTGTGCAGAGCCTTGAGTGTGTGTGGGGCCGGGCACGGCCTGCACGTGGCCCTCGGTGTGAGCTGACTCAGTATCGTCTGACGTGCCACCTGTTTCGAGCCATGTCTGGGCCCCAGAGCCTCTGACCGTGTGGGCCGCGGGTGCCTGAGTGATCCGTGCTTCCCCAGAACCATCTGTCAGTTGCCTTTGCCCACTGAACTCACAGGGACGCCTGCGTTGAAAGTCACAGACTCAGGGCATCCATCGCCATCTTGGAGCAGGAGAGAGCCAGCACATGCTCCAAAGCAGAGACCGGAAGACACGCATTCAAGCCCCGCTCTAGGCCAGCACTTCCCTCCCTGGCCCCTGAGTCCCCTTGTGTAAGATGGGCTGTGGTACGCCTTCCCACACAGGGCTGAACCGAGGAGGACTTCAGTGACTCCTCAGTGTGTCTGAGGGACACACCAGCAGAGAAGGCTGGGCAGGGCTGTGTCATGTGATAGACATGAAGCGTGGCAGTTGCAGCCTGTCAGTTCTCCCTGCTGCCCACCCAGGTCTGCCCAGGAGAGCCCAGGGCAGTGGGTTCGTGGCCAGAGACTCTGGGAACCAGCAGATCGGCTGTGAGCCTGTGGCCTCAGCTTCCTCATCTGCAAAGGGGAGACAACAAGCCCTTCTGTGTGAGTGAGCAAGTGGCGTCAGCCAGCCCACGCAGTGCCCCGTGGACCTACAGCAGACGCCGGCAGCCCCAGGGTTTTTGCTGCCTGGACCCGTCCTGTCCCTCCACCCCCCTCTGCCCAGCATCTCCTGCTCCTACTCTTGTACACCAGCTTCTCGGTGAGTCAGACCACAGTGGCCCAGGATGCCAGCAGCTCCCAGGCCACAGCGTGGGACACCAGGTTGCCCTCTCCTCCCCTGTAATTCTCTCCGGCACCTGCCATAAGTCCACCAGCCCGGCCCTCACAGGGTGATGTCCAGTGGTGGGGAGGCACCTCGTCCACCCTGAGTGGGAGATGGGGTCACCACCCATCCAGGTCTCCGCTGGGCCAGGATGCGGCAGCCCAGGCATGTGGGCAAAGCCTCCCTGCGCGGCTATCCGCGCCCACGTGTGAGGCCTGCCCCCCTTCCTCCCGCAGTTCCGCTCTGCCCGCTCCAGAGCAGATGACAACAGAGATGGAGCATATGGGCCCCAAAGTCACCGGCATTCTGGGAAAGTGACACTGCTGCCCCAGGCTGGGGGAGGGGCCACCACACAGCACAGCGCCTGCCTTTGTTCTTCAGAAGGGCACAAAGGTCGCAGAAGCCCCAGAAGGAAGTCCTGTCCCATCTAGGCAGTGATAGAGAGCAGCCATGGTGGGCGTGGGTCTGGGAGGCCGCACAGGAGCCAAGATGGTCCTTCCCTGCCTCTCCTGCCTCCACCTCACCCAGGCGAGGTTGTGGGTGTGAATCTTGGTGCTTCACCTGTGCCCCTGGGCCCCATCCAACCTGGCTTCAGCTGCCCTGCTCCCCTGGGATCCCGGGGGTAAGCCCCACAGTGCCAAGAGCAGGTCACAGAAGCACCGGCGGGGCTCTGACCCACTCATCATGGCCTAGTGGAGTCCCTGCCTGGGCTGGGGGTCCTGGCACCTTCTTAGCTGAACTTCCACCCCTCACCCCTGACTGTGCTCTGTGTGCCTCTAGCTGGCCCCATGTGGGGCATTCTGGGTGGCTCTTCTCATCTCAAGTGAGGGGACACACCTTGCCCAGGCAAAGAGGCCAGGCATGTACTCTTCCATCCAGAGATCCCTCAGGGCTGACCATGGTCCATCCGGGCCACAGAACCCTTCTCTACCCTAGCCTTACCCTCAAGGTTCCTACAGACACTGGGGCCAGTACGCCAAGGCTCAGTCCTCAGATGATGAGCTGATGGAGAGGCAGGTGATGCCTCCAGCAGTTTCCACAGGGCTGCGGGCAAGGCTGGGTATGATGAGAAGGCCTTGGAGCCCCGCCCTGCCATGAGGTGAGGGGTGGAGGGTCAGAAATCTGTAGCCCCTCAGCAGGGAGGAGAGGGGCTGGGCATGGGACCTTCCCCCTCCTCTTGCTGGCCTTCATGCAGGCCCCCCAGTCTCAGTGGGAGGGGGTTGCCA
>NW_007046029.1:826974-839907 GCF_000164805.1 Carlito syrichta
GCTCCCAGCCCGGAAACCACCTGGGAGGAAGGAGGGTGCTTCTCAGCATTCCCTTCACCTTTGGCCTGTGGCCACCAACTCTGTGGCTATCCCTGCTTGACTCTGATCTCCCCTGGGAGCCCCTGGAGGCCCTGAGGTTGTGGGTGTGAATCTTGGTGCTTCAGAACAGCAGAGGAGGGAACTGGCTAAATGTAACCTGGCCTGCCTGCAGGCCCAGTGAGGAAGGGCTAATGGAGACCCCAGGAGCCGGGCGGTCCCTTCAGCATCTAGTACCACCTGACCACTCACCTCCTGACCACTGGCCACCTGACCGCTCACCAACTGACACCTGGCTGCCTGATCGCTTGCTTCCTGACCACTGGCCACCTGACCACTTGCCAGGGGCCAGGGGATCCACACTTCCCCGCTGACCCCTTCCCCTGAGTCATGCCTCCCCCACTGCAGGGGGTGATCTGCGTACAGAACTGCAGGCAGAGGAGAGGCTGAGAAGGCCTGACACGGCCCCTGATGAGATGATTCCTGGGTCTCTGGGCAGCAACTCCGCCTCCAGCTGCAAGGAAGGGAAGGCAGAATGTTGGCCAAGAGAGCTGCCTTCCTACCTACAGGGTCACTGGGGAAAGAAGTCCCACCAGGTTGGGCACACCCTCGGGAGGTGGCGTGGAGGGCAGGGTCTGGGGTGCAATCACAGCCACTCCTGCTCCCCACAGGGCCACCCGTTCATCGTGCAGTTCAACGATGGGAACGCTGCTGTGGTGTCCATGTGGGTGTGCCGGGCATTGGAGGAGAGACGGGGCCCTCAGGGGCCCCCGTGAGGCCAGGGCTGAAGCCTAGACCAGTCACCATGGGGAGCAGCTGCCACGACCTCCTGTGCCACCCGCGCTAGAAGAGCCGCACCTACCGGCCTCCCTGCCCCACTGCGCCTGCTGACGGCCTTGCCTGGAGCCCTCAGCGTGGCCACCTGCCAGGGACCCCCAGCCCCTCCAGCTGGAGCCACTGACTCTGGGTCGGCAGTGGGTGGCGAGAACACAGGCCCAGGACCCGCAACCCCCACCCCCTTCTGTAAAGAAAGGTCAAGCCCTTCAGTGTCACTGATGGGAATAAAAGTGTTACTGCTTCGCGATGGCCCCTGTGGTCTTTGAGTCTGTTGTCTTGGGGTGGGCAGGCGTGTCTCCACTCCCGCAGGGGTGTGGTGGCTGTGGTGCCGCAGGACCGTGACCAGGCCTGCTGTGGAAGGAGAGACGTACATACCCAGGCTATCCAGGCCCCATGGCCAGAGCAGGCCCCGCTGGGCTGCAGTGTGTCGCCCCTCGAGGCACCTCCTCCACACAGGCTGTCCCTCCCACCCCCACAGCCTCCAGCCCACTCCCCACAGCCTTCACAGCTGAGCTGTCGGGCCCCTCAGCTGCCGCAGGTCAATGCAGCTGCCCCATCCCACGGGCGAGGAAGCGAGGGGCCTGGCAGCAACCTGAAACATCCAGAAGCAAACTCCTAACCCCACACACATCCCAGGCCCACCCACCACCTTCAGCTCGGTAAGCAGCACTCAGGCCTCCTGCACCCAGGACAGAATGCTGGACTCAGCCTGACTACAATGTGGTGACCCCGCATCCATCCCGCTGGGAAGTCCCGCTGTCTGTACCTCTGAAGGCTGTTGGCTTCACTGCCTTGAACCCTGGCCCGAGCCACAGGCTCCCACAGGTCCTGTACCCACCCACCTTGAGTCACGTGGCAGGTCACAAAAGCCCGTGGACACAGAAGGCAGGTCCTATCCTCCCCGCTTGGAAGCTCCAGTGCCTGAGTCCCTCAGGATGGGCTTGAGACCCAGCCATGGCCTACATGACACCACCAGTGCCCTTGCCATCTCTGACCTCACTCCTGCTGCCCCAACACCACCTTACTCCAGCTGGCACCCTCCCCACCAGGGCCACACAGAGACACCCAGCCACACCAAAGGCCACACTGCTTCTGTGGAGTAGAACATTGCTGGGCACTGCTGCTCCCCTAGAGTTGCATTTCCCAGCCCCACTTGCATCAGCAGGGGCCGCGTGACCAGCCCTTCCTTATGGAGTGAGAGCAGGTGTCCAGGCAGCCCAAGGTACAGGTGAGTCCTCTCCACCAACCTCCTCTGTCCTGTGGATGGAAAGAAATGGCTGCGGTATGCAGGGGAGAAGAACCCCAGCAAAGGTACTTGGATCCCTGTGTCACCATGTGGATCTGCCTGCCATGGCTGCTAAGTGAGCTGGGACTGAATTGTTTTACCAGCAGCTGGCATGCTGCCACTGGTGTCGGCCACATGTGTCCATGTCTCCACCCTGCAGATCTGAGCTCCATGACATTGCAGCAAGACCCTCCTGGCTCCTGGCCACAGTTCACATCACCCAGGCCTCCCACAGAGACTAGGACTCTGGTGCCCCTGGTCTGCAACACTCCCTGGACTGTATTTGTAACTGTAACAAACCACTTACTCTGTTTATTTCTTTTATTTTCTTGATCCTCCCTTCCCCCTGCTTCATTAAAATGGAACCTCTGTGAGGGCAAGGATTCTGGTCTGTTTTTTCACACCACTTCCACAGTACAAAGAGCCTCACCCAACAGGTACACAAGAAACACTGGCCAGTAGCTAAGATGGTGGAGCTGCAGTTCCCAGCTTATGCCAGTCCAGTGCCCACGACAGGGACCCCTGAAATGAGCCTCACGTGGCTTCCCATGCAGAGTCAGATCATCACGTTGTCCGTGACACTGTTGAGGGCACAGGCTCCCACTGCCTGCAGGCTGCAGGCAGAGTGCTCATCCTACCCAGTACCGGCCATTCCTCTGCACGAGGAAGTCACAAACTTGGAGGGGCCAGGCTGTGAAGGCCAGTGCTACAGGAGAGTTCTGCAGGGAGCACGTGGTGGACTTCTTCAGGAAGGGGTGTGCCCCAGATGAACCTGACCACCCAGAGCGTGAACCACCCAGATTTAAAGCATATACTTTAAGAAGTTGCACCCAGCAAGCCTGTCATCCCCAAATCCCATCAGAGGAGGTGGGAAAAATGAGCAGGTCATCCACATCAGGTACCATGCTTAGGGCTCACTTGATCCTGCCACGTTGCCACAGGTAGATGGTGGTGTTATTCTGCCCATTTTGCAGATGGAGAAACTGGAACAGAGAGGCCCAAGGTCACCCAGCAGGTAAGTAGCAAAGCACTGCTTGGGACTCAGCACCCCACTGGCTCTGGAAATCAGCTCCACATGTACACACACACACACACACACACACACACACACACACACACACACACACTGTCCTCCAGACTCTGGGGTGCAGAGCTGGTGGCAGTGCCTGCCCTGTGACCAGCTCCCCTGGGACACAGGTGCAGAGGGCCCCCAACACACCTGTGTGTGGCCCAATTCCTCCATGCAAGCGAGTCTCCTGGGCCTCAGTTTCCTTATCTGTCAATGCAGGGTGACCTCACTGTGTCCCAGAGACCCATCTAGCCCTGATGTTCCAGGGCAAAGCCCTCACCTGCCCCAGAACCACATGCACCCACATGTATGTACATGGTTCGTGTCATGTCTGTGGGGTTGGTGGGGCCCTGCAGCGCACCCACTCATGAGCCAGGTCAGAGCTGCCTGGGAAGTTGGCATCTGAGTTCCCCTGTGGTTTGGAGTCAAGAAAGTGGGGGCTAGGCAATCCCCACAGGGTTCTCCTGGAAGATCCCTCTGCTGGAGACAGGAGGCCGGGCCCTCTCCGGCCTGTGTTGGCACATCATTCCTCAGTCACCTTGGTGGCCTGAGGCTGAGCTGCCCCGCCATGAGGTCATAGGAAGGGTGAGACTTGGAACCCTGGGGGCAGGAAGGAGCATGTCCCTTCTCCTGAAATGCTGCCTGCCCACATTCACCCTGTCCACTAAGGCCCTCTTGGCAGCCTGTTTTCCCTTCTCTGGGTGCAGACTGAGCGCGTTGAGGGCAGGGATGGAGCTGGACCTGGCCCAGGACCCAGCCAGGGCAGGAAGGAGAAGGTGGGATGGGGGATGGGCCCACAAGCCAAAGCTCTTGGCGCTGTCACTCCCAGGCTTGTCATGGTCCTGGGCTCTCGCTCCAACCCCCTGCCCACTCACCTCACAGTCTCCTGGAGATGAGACCCCCACTGGATGCAGCCCGGGGCCTCACAGCCTCCAGGGAAGCCCACAGGGGAGTGTTTCTGACCGGAGGTCCTCAGGGTTCTGGGTCTCAGTGAGAGGTGGAACCTCCCCCGCATGTGGGACACTGGCAGGAGAGCCCTTCACCACTCAGCCCTGTGTCCCCCCTGCTTCTGTCTGGTTCTCCTCACTGAGAGGGGCCCCCGGAGGGCAGAGGGCAGAGGAGGGCGGGGGACCTGCTTCCCAAGGCCGGCTGGGGGGTGGTCAGGCCGGGACCAGGCAGGCAGGGCAGTGTGGCCCCATGGAGGAAGGTGAAGATGCCCGTCTGAGCCTAGGGCCTGTGCTGGAGCTCAAGCTGGATAGATGGGGATCTGGGAGGGGTGGGGCCAGAGGCTTCCGGATCTCTGTACACTTGGGTTGAAGGCCAGGGCAGAACCCCCAGGATACTGGGTGTGCAGGCTGGCAGCTCCCCAGCCCCCATGTGGGCTGTCAGAAGGGATGAATGACCTGGTGCTGGCTCCAAGGTGTCTGCTCTCCCTGTGCATTACTGCCCAACCCCCCAGAGAGCTTTGTCCTTTTACCAAGTCTAGTCCTGGTGTAAAAGGGTGCCATTCTAACCTTGGCAACCGCAGAGTCATCATCCTGACCTCAGCAACCTCAGGGCTGCCATTCTAACCTTGATGACCCCAGAGCTGCCATCCTAACCTTGGTGACCTTGGAGCCACCATGCTAACCGTGGTGACTGACCTTGATGCCACCATTCTAACCTTGGTAACCTTGGAGCCACCATCCTAACCTTGGTGTCCTCGGAGCCACCATTCTAACCTCAGTGACCTTGGAGTCACCATCCTAACCTTGGCAACTGACCTTGGAACTGCCATTCTAACCTTGGTGACCTCAGAATCACCATTCTAACCTTGGCGACCTCAGAGCCACCATTCTAACCTTGGCAACTGAACTGGGAGGTGTTATTCTAGCCTTGGTGACCTTGGAGCTGCCATTCTAACCCTGACAATTGACCTCAGAGGTGCCATTCTAACCTTGGTGACCTCGGAGCTGCCATTTATTTATTTATTTATTTATTTATTTTCCAGAGCCACAATTCTAACCTTGGTGACCTCAGAGCCGCCACTCTAACCTTGGCAACTGACCTCAGAGCTGCCATTCTAACCTTGGTGACCTCAGAGTTGCCATTCTAATCTTGATGACCTTCAAGTTGCCATCCTAACTTTGGTGATCTCAGAGCCTCAACTCTAACCTTGGTGACTGATCTTGGAGCCACCATCCTAACCTTGGTGACTTTAAAGGTGCTCTAACTTTGGTGACCTTGGAGGTGCCATTCTAACCTTGGCAACTGACCTCAAAGCCACCATCCTAACTTTGGTGACCTCAGAGCCACCATCCTAACCTTGGTGACTGACTGTGGGTCAGTGAGAAAGAAGGGGGGAGTCAAGGAGGAAAGAGACCAGGCCCACCCGGGGAGCCGTGGGGCAAGGAGGAGCACCCCACTGCCCACTGTGGCCCAGGCAGAGCCTGGGTCCAGTCCTGGGGCCAAGGCCACCCCCAGGACTGTCCCTGGGCCAGGCCCCAGCTTCCACAGAGAGTGCAGGGGCGTCCAGTCAGGGCAGGTGAGAGGAGGTGTCGGCTGCAGAGCAGGATCACAGGTGCGGTGACGTGGGATCAGGAGACCCATGTGGTCTTGGGAGGCAAGAGGCCAGGCACGCCTGGCAGGGCTGGGTCCGTGGCACTGCTGGTCTAGCAGTGACTCCTTTATGCCTCGACAGAGATCACGTCCCTGATCCAGAGATGCTCGTCACCAGGACAGGTGGCACCAGGCCACCTCTGCTCCCTCCGCCCCTGCTGCTTTCTGGAGCATCTCCTGGGCCCCTGGACTCTGTTTCCCCCACTCCCTGCCTCCCCTTTAGGAAGACCAGACAGAAGCAGGAGGGGATGGAGGAGTGGTGCTGAGGGCTCCCCTGTTTCAGGGGCTGGGGGAGGAGAGCCCAGGACAGTGTGGCCACATGCGCCTACACAGGGACTCCGGGAGGGGCGGGAGCCACAGCCCAGACCCATCACGGCGCATTTTCTGCTAAACAACCACAGATCTTCGCTGTGACTTTGGACAGAGTCTGAGAAGCCTCGGTTTCCTCCCCAGTGCTATCATTTGTCTTGGTCTTGAGCCCCAAGATTGTAGGCGTGAACTTACAGCCCAAAGTTTGTCTTAATTGCTGCAGTGTCACCACCTCTCTGGCAGATAACAGCGCAATGAGCGAGTCGATGGGGCTGAGCCCTCCAGGTCCTTCTCCTAAAGTGAGACAAATGTCCCTCCCTGAGCCAGCCGTCCGTCGGCAGCGTGTCATTTATTAACCGCTCTAACAGTCGGCATTCACTTGCGAGGGATAGAAGGTCCCCGCGCCCACAGACTGAGCTCAGGGTCCCGTCTGGGGTCCTTGCTGGCAATCTGCTGTTTATCTCCCCCCTTCTGGGCAGGGATGCAGGGAAGGCAATGCAGCACACCCTGGGAAACAGTGAAGGTGGCAGGGTGGGAAAATTCTGGAAGAAAAGCAAGGTTATTTGTCTTGCCATCTGAGCAGCCCCCATGCTCCATCAAGGGCCGGGGGCATCAGCGTCACCTCCATCTTTGTGTCCCACCCATGACCCCATCACAAGGGGTGATACCTGCCCCTTGAGTATACCCTCTCTGCCTCAGAGCCATTGCATAGACTGTTCCCTCAGCCTGGGACACCTTTCCCCCAACCCTGTCTCCTGCCCAATTCCTGCTCATCCTCCAAGGCTCAGCCAAAATGCCTCTGGGTGAGTCTTTTCCAGCACCCATCCACCCAGAGGCTCCAACCTAGGGCTCCCTCCGCCCACCACCTGGCCTCTCTGTACATCCCTTCTCTGTTCTCTTGTCCTTTGTGACCACCTCGTTTTAGTGAGGGCCCAGGAAGCAGAAGAGGTCTGGCATTCAGGAGAGGCCAGAGAAACCAAGGCTCAACAAAAAAGGGGGGCCAGGAGTGGGGCTCATACCTATAATGCCAGCAATAGGGAAGCTGAGGCAGGAGGATCACTTGAGTCCAGGAGTTTGAGACCAGCCTGGGCAACATGGTGAGACCTCATCTCTAGAAAAAAAAAAAAAATCAGGGTATGGTGGTGCACACCTGTAGTCCCAGCTACTTGGAACACTGAGGTGGGAGGATCACCTGAGCCTAGGAGAATCATGTCACTGAACTCCAACCTGGGTGACAGAGTGAAACCCAACTCAAAAAATAATAACAAAGGGGGTGGCAGCCAGGGCTTCTGAGCATATCAGTGACCTGCCCTCCCAGCCCCCAGTCCGGAACAAGACACTCTAACAGCACAGTGAGCACAGGGGCAGGGCCCAGGCTGCAGCTCCATTTCTCTCTACTGCTCTGCATTTTTCACATGTAACACAGTGAACATGTATTATTTTGTAATAAAAATGATGTGTTCTAAAACCTCCAGGCTCTTGGTGAGGGTCTCAGCAGGCAGGGGGGATGGGACCCATGTTCCTCTTATTGGGCCCCTTTCTGGCCTCCTGTGGAGGAGGCAGTGGGATGAGGCTAAAGGGGCCTGGGCTTGGAGTCACGTGGGCCTGGGTCCTCCACTGACTCACACCTATCCTCTGGGCCTCAGTTTCCCCACTGGTAAAATGAGGTAGTGACACTTGTGATGGTGCGGGTGTCCTGTCTGGCCATCCCTGCTGCTAATTGTGATGTACACAGAACCCTTCTGAAGGACTGTTCCCCTCCTCCCACCGACCCCCACCCCACATACACACAGCCCCCCGCATAGCCCCTGGAGTCCCTGGAACTCCCCACTTTTTATCCTCCTTCCCCAGGAGAGATAAGGCACCAGCAGCAAAGCGTCACCAGCCTGCTTCCCCTGCAGACCTAACGGCAGTGCTGACACAGCCAGGAACTCCATCTCCAATGAGTAGACTCCAGCAGGGCCTGTCTCCCCCTCCCACTCCACCACTGATAACTCACAGCTCTCCACCTTCCCCCCACCCCAGGAATGTGGCATATTTCTATTACTCCCCCCTACATAGAGACTGTGAAGCGGTCTCCCTCACTGCAGGGAGAGTCAGCCACCTCCCACAGGGGTAGCCACTGAAGAAACAGCCTACACTGCAGACAGGTCAGGGTGGAGTCTCAGGGCTGCTCCTTCCTGGCTGTGTGACTTGGGGCAAGTCACCTCACCTCTCTGAGCCTCAACTTTTTCAGTGGTGAAATGGGAACACCAGCATCCTGAGAGTCTTGGGAGAGCTCACAAGATGGGAGATGCCAAGGCCCCCGCCCAGCATCAGGTGCATGATGAGGGCTCACACTCCCTAGAAAAGCACCCTCCTGCCACCACCATGCTACTACCCCCAACCCTGTCTCTCTCCCACCCCTAGCCCAGCTTCATCCCCTCTTCACAGCAGTTGTCACCCCTTGAAATGACAGTGATCTTTCTTCTCTGCCTCCCTGCTAGAGCATCAACTCCTGAGAGAAGGACAGGTGGCCCTGATGCCTGCTGTGTTCCCAGCTCCTGGCATGCAGGAAAGGCTGAGCCAGTATCTGATAAGGCCAGTGTGTCCAGTGCCTATGCGGAGCCCCACAGAGGTTTCAGGGAATCCCCAGAGAGTCCCCCTGCCCCAACAGGGCCACCTACTTGCTCCCTGGGACTCCCTGTCAGTCTGGGACCATTTCTCCTGGGGAAGGGAGGAGGAGCATTTCTCCAGACCAGAAAAGCCAGCCCAGCAGGGGGCCAAGACAGTTTCATGGAGAAAGAATCAATCATCTTTCAACAAGTAGTGCTGTGAAGGCTAGATATCCACATGCAAAAGAGTTAATCTGAATCCCTACCTCACACCACACACAGACATTAACTCAAAGTGGGTGAATCATAGACTGAGACTAAAGAGCTAAAACAATGAAATCCTGAGAAGAAAACAGGAGTAAACCTTACAGCAAAACCTTCTTGGGCATGACGCCAGAGCACAAGCAGCACAAAATAAAATAGATTAATAGGATGTCACCAAAATTAAAAACTTTCATGCTTCAAAAGACACCATTAAGAAAAGACTAAGTGAAAAGACACTTCACAGAATAAGAGAAGTTATTTGCAGATCATATATTGGCTAAGGAGCTTGTATCTAGAATATATAAAGAATGTTTGCAACTCAATAAAAAAAATACAGGAAACTGTCGAAAAAATAGGCAAAGGATATGAATAAGTGACTAATAAGTGCATGACAAGATGCTCAACATCATCTAATCAGGGAAGTCCAAATCAACTGCAATAAGATAGAATTTCATACCCACTAGGATGGCTACAATCAAAAAGACAGATAATAGCAAGTGTTGTCGAGGATGCAGGAAAATCAGAACCCCCAGCCATGGCTGACTGCAATGGTGCAGTGCTTTGGAAAAACAGCCTGGTGGTTTCTTGAAAGAATAACCATAGAGGTCTGGCAGGATCCTGCAACCCGCACTGAAGTACACACCCAAGAGAAATTAAAATACACAGCCACACAAACACTTACATGTAAATGTTTACAGCAGCATCCCTTGTAAGAGCTAACAAATGGAGAGAGCCCAAACACCTCAGCAGATGTGAACACATTGTGGTCTGTCCATACAATGGAATGTACTTGGTGGTAGGAAGGAATGGCACGCTGATACACTCTACAGCAGGGCTGGGCCTTGGGAGAAAGATACTGCGTGAGGGACAACAAGCAGGAAAGTCTGCCTAGCATGTGACCTCGTGTGTACAAAATGTGCAGAAGACAGAGGGCAGCTGAAGGGTCACCCAGGGCTAGGGGAGTAAGGAGCCGAAGTGGGCAGCCAGCAGGTGCAGGGCTTCCCTGGGTGATGGCCATGTTCTGACATGGTAACCGTGATGTGTGATGGCCACACAACTCTGTGTGTACAACACAGCCTTGTACAGCACACTAGAGGGACGAGTCACAAGGCACGTGACTCAGAATTCGGGCTCTCCTGGGGTCGGGTGCCTGTGGGGGCCCGATGGCTGGAAGCCCAGCCCTTCCTCCAATGAACTGGGCACCCTATGGCCACCAGCACTCTACAACTGGAACACAGCACAGCCTCGACTGCTCCATGGGCAGACTGGGCCCCCGGCATGTAGGTGGCCATCCCAGACATCTGGAGCCATCAGGAAGGGAAGCTCACGTGTTTATGTGAGGTGGGACTTGGGGACTCTCTGATCCCTGACAGCAGTGCCCCCGTGCACAGGCTACCCATCAGCACACCCTAGGCCCAGCCTGGCTGTGTTCCCTGTGCCCAGCATGTATTTAATCCTTCTGCCTGCCTAAGAGGCCCAGGACTTCATTACACTCAAGGGCTTGGAGACTCAGCAGGGCTGACAGGCTCCAGAGTCGGTTCCCTTTCCAGCACTTTCCTCTCAGGGCTGATGGGGAGCCCCTAGGAGGAAGCCTCCTGCACCCTGCAGGTGACTCTCACCCCAGGAACAGGCCTCTGGGGCTTTGCTGGTGTGATCTTGCCCGAGTCTGTGGGGAAGAAGGAATCCTGGGACCTAAGTATCATCAGGAAGCAGAGAACCTTCTCAAAGAACCAGGTGGGCCACTAGACCCCAAGGGCACCAGTCACTGTGGCCAGTGGGTACCTGAGCTAGGGTTCATAGCCCTCACACTCACATGCCATTCATTCATTCAACAAATGCGTGCAATGTCTACCGTGGGCTAGGCCCTGTCCTGAGGCCCAAGGCACACAGCAGCCCGCTGGACAGTCCTGGTGGACGAGAAAACACCAAGAAGTGATCAGGAGGTGGTAACCATAAGCAGCCCAGTGTGAAATAAAATATCCATGAGACATGGGGGAGGACCACCCACTGTGGGCTTCCAGGAGGCCTGCATGGCGTCGGAAGGGCCAGTCAAGGCTGCCTGGTCAGTTGGCACCACGGAGCTTCCTGGATATCTCCCTGCTTGGCCCCCAGGCTGAGAAGTCTATGGAAAGAGGTTGGACTGACCCAGGGCTGAGGGTGGGACCTGCTGGGATGGGGACGGGGCCCAGACCAAAGGTATGGGGGACCCTCAGAGGGAAACCTGGGCCCATGGGCTTCCCACCCTGCTCTTCTTCTGCTACCACTGCAGGCCTGGGCCTCCGTCTAAGGCTGGGGGTGGGAGGCTGCCAGGTCCTCTCCTCAGCCCTCCAATGCTTTGAAGGGGCCCAAGTCTGGCCCAAGGCCTGTAGCCATGCCCAGGCCTCCAGTCTCTGCTCCCCCAAGCTTAGGAGACCCCACCTCAGCAGGGCCCAGAGCCCCACCCTTCCGGCCCCCAGAAGACACTGTCCCAACTCCTGGTCAGCCTGTCCTGTGGAGGCAGCCAAGTCGAGGTCCACAGACCCTCACAACTTCAGGGGATCTAGGCTTGTCGGTCGCCATCCTCCCCCCTCTCTTTAGTGTTCCCAGAATGGGGAGTTCCTGCAGGTCTCACCTTGGTCCCACAGGGCTCCAGCTGGGCAATGAACCCACAGTGCACGGCCTCCCCCATTCAGGCCTCTGGGGCTCCTCCTCTGGCCAACTCTGTTGGCCCGAGGACCCCCCTGCCTTAAACCCTGCACTCACTTCAGTGGGGCCTAGGAGGCCCCGCCCAGCCTCCATGCTCACCCAGCAGAGGCTGCCCCTCGCCAGACTCGGGCCTATCTGGCCGTCAGATTAATATCCAGATATTAAGTAAACAATAAATTAGCAAAACTACAAGAAAATTTTACAGCCCTGTGCATTTGGCAATCATTGAGTGTTAATTAGAAATTCATTACAATTAAAACCCTGCCTAAACAGGGCCTGCGCGCCTTAATTACATCTGATTTTTAATTCAGAATACGTGTTTACACAGTAAGCGCTACGTACCCCGTGATTATCCCCAATCCTCTTTATACTGTACTAATTATGTAAATTAAACCTAATTAACTGACGAAAACTGCCGTTAATTCAACTGGTAAAAGATATGGTTTGTGGAGGAGACGCGGCCACTGGCCCAGCCCCAGCGGAGCCCACGTGGACGCAGAGGCCTGGCCCATTGATGCGACCCGAGGATGCAGAGGCAATGAGGACCGGCCAGGTGCAGAGAGTGCAAGGCATGTCCACAGGACCCCTGGTACCACTGAACAGCATATGAGAGCGAACCCTCCCCTGTCAGGGAGGCCAGGAGTCAGGGAGGCCAGGGGCTCTGCACTCGATACAGGGCAAGAACCACCTGAAGACAGGGTCCCACCTCCCCATCTGCACCAGGTTTCAGTCCCCACCTAACACTCCCTGGCTGCCTGAACCCCTGCAGGTGACCCGGCCCCACTGGGCCTGCCCTTGGTATCCCCTCCCTGAGCCAGGTCCTCCATGGTGGGACGTGTCCAGTCTAGGCCAGCCTGCATTCCTGACTGACTGATGATCTGGGGGAGGGACGGGGTGGCTTCCACCACCTGATTTTCAGTTTCTCGCCTGTAAAATGGGAATAAAGGATCCCTACCCGGGCTCCTGTCAGAACTGACTGCAAACCAGACAGTGTGTCCATGTGAAGCTGGCCCACCGGACACTGGTGCAGGGCGGAGCCCCAGCCAGCCCAGGACCTGCTCCTGAACACCGACAGGGCGACAGCAGCCGGCTCCCAGCCTCGCTCCGCTCGGTCAGGTTGGCAGTCCACGCCCAGGCCCTGGCGGGAGCTGTCCGCCGCTCGGTGCTGAACGTGTCGCAGAGGCGACCCTGCACGCGCCCTGGCGCAGTCACCCAGTCACCCCGGGTGGGACCCTTTGTCTGAGTGGTCCTCAGGG
>NW_007046029.1:840008-841170 GCF_000164805.1 Carlito syrichta
CGTGGCTGGGCTGCAGGGACCCCCTGAAAGTCGCCCCCGGGGCACTTCTGGCCCCAACAGCACAATAGAGGCAGGACAGGCCGGTCCGCTGGGGATGGGGCCGTGCCCATCCCCCTCACTTCCACCCTCACCACCCTGGGGGCGTCCCAGCTCCACCATGGATCGTTGTCACCACCATGCCGACTTCTGAGATGCCTCTCAAAAAATCATTAGGAGACTAAGAATAATTACCGAGCGGGACTGTAATTATGGGGTGGGGGAGCCCAAGCCCAGGAAGGGGGACAAGCAGGCGGGACTGAGGCAGCCCTCAGACAGGGAAGGAAAATACGTCCTGGTTCCCCCCTCCCCCAGGAAAGGCGTGGGGGGAGAGAGAGTTGGAGCGGGACAGAGACAGAGCAGAAAGTCACGGGGTGGAGGGACCAGGGGCAGAGGGAGGAGCTGTCAGGCTGCAGGGGGAAAATGGAAAAAGAGGGAAAGGCAGGGGCAGGGAGGGCAGATAGGGGGAAGGAAGGAGAGGGAGGAGAGAGAAGAAAGAGAAGAGAGGGAGAGAGAAAGAGAGGAGAGAAAGACAAGACAGAGAGAGAGGGAGAGGGAGAAAAGGGGAGGGAAGGAGAGAGAGAAAGAGAGCTCGGAGAGAAGAAAGAGAGGGGGGATGAAAGAGGAGAGAGGGAGGGAGGAAGAGAGAGAAGAGGAAAGACGGGGGAGAGGGGAGAGACTGGAGAGAGGAGAGAGAGGAAGGGGGAGAAAGAGAGATGGGAGGAAAGAGAGGAGAAAGGGACAGAAAGAGAGATCAACAGCAAGAGGAGAGAGAGAGAGAAACAGAGAGGGGGAGAGAGAAAGAAAGAGAGAGAGAAAGAGAGAGAGAAAGAGAGAGAGGGAAGGTCGCAGGGTGAGGACCTGAGAGGAGACCGAGCCCTATCCCGAGGCAGCTGTCTCCTCGGAGCCGGCCCTGGCTCTCTGGGAGTGAAGTGAGTCTCCGGGCCTGGCGGGCGCTCCTCTCGTGAGGGCCCCGCAGTCCTTTCGCACCCAGAAGCCTCTCCCGGGGTCTCCAGAGCTAGGACCAGAAAAGAAGAAAGGGGGAGAAGGGGAAGGGAAGGGGACCCCCGCGGCCAACGGAGGAGCCAAGCGCAATGGGGGGAGAAGGGGCCCCGAGACCCGAGCC
>NW_007046029.1:841190-841683 GCF_000164805.1 Carlito syrichta
CCCCGCCGCGCCCCGGGCCATCCCTGCCATTATTAACTTCTGTTTGATTAGGGTAATTGTTCAAACTTGGGCTGGACAGTATGATTAATTACAGTTTAATTAACGTGTCCATTAAGGACACTTAATGCCACGGGGGCAGGAAGGGGAGGAGCAGCAGAGGGCAGGGCGGCTGGTGACTCAGATGGAGAAGTAGAGACAGAGATTGAGAGACAGGGAGAGAGGGCCCCGAGGGGTGCTGGGGAAAGAACGGTGGAGAGAGGGAGAGAGACAGAGAGAGACACAGACAGAGAGAGAGAGAGAGTAAGGAAGAGACAGAGAGACAGAGACAGAGAAAGTAAGAGACGGGACCCAAGGGGTATTGGGGAAAGAATGATGAAGAGAGACAGGTGGGTGGAGGGAGGAAAGGGTGGAGAGAAATGGAGTTTTGGAAAGACAGAAGGCGTCAAGGGGCGTCTGGCCGTCAGGGGGCGAGACACCACCCCCACACCCCACC
>NW_007046030.1:0-1910 GCF_000164805.1 Carlito syrichta
TCTAGAGTAAGCATATGATACTATGAAATATATTTGGGACCTGCTAAACTGTATTTTGCAAATGTTTTATTTTCCACATAAAGCACTCATGTAGTCAGAAGCTAACATAGAGAGTTTGACAAATAGTGAGAGCTATGAGATAATTACTTCACACATCTTAACCTGCACGATTTTATTGATTTATGCCTTTATTATTATATTTACAAAATATATTACAAAATAATACTTCAGCTTTCAATGTCATAAGCATTCTACAGAGATCCCTTGTGTTTTGTTTT
Source organism: Carlito syrichta (assembly GCF_000164805.1). Taxonomy (NCBI): domain Eukaryota; kingdom Metazoa; phylum Chordata; class Mammalia; order Primates; family Tarsiidae; genus Carlito; species Carlito syrichta. The sequence goes on from NW_007046030.1 coordinate 279, forward strand.
TAGTGCTTGCTTTGGCAGAAATCTCACATCATGTTATTTTTGGAGTCATTTCATTTTACAACCTGCACTTACCCTATATTTAATTCTTCCATGTTTAGGCTTTCCTGGAAGGCATAATTCTACTGTGGAAGAAAAACTAACCTATTTTGAGGCAGAGACAAAGAGAGAGCGAGAAAGAACGAGAATGAGAAAGAGAATATGAAACTACGTTCACTTGTTGAGGGCAAAGCATACATATGTTCTGTTTGGTTGGGAATTCCCAGAATCCATGGGAAGCAATCTCACAACACTGGGGCTGGCCTGCTTACTTCTGTATTTTATCTTTATTGTTCTGTATAGGTAACATCTCACATTTTCACCAAGAGTAAAGATGTAGCACTTGCTTTGTATTAACACGTACAAGAAGCCTAGCAGAGTGCCTGACACAGCAAGAGCTCACTGACTAGAGTAATGGAACTCTAAACAGTCCAGAGTTAAGACACACCGTTTTAGTGGTAAAAATGAAGCCTGAATCTGAATTAAGAAGCCAAACACACCATATTATGATATATACTGTAAAAAGACATGCATTGGTGATGCTGTGAAAGCAGTATACATGTCATACTACAGGTATGCCTATGCACTGATTTCATACAGTCTGAGCCACCAGAGCATGCATCCCAGATGTGGTGATGCCCAGGCAAGGTAATGCCTAGAGTTAGCCTAGGAAAGCAGGAGAGAAATCATTAAGGCAGAGGGAATGGTGTATACAAAGGGCCCCACTTTAATGCCCCACGTCTCCAAGCACTTAACCTTCTCCTAACAAAATTAATTCCATCTGTACCAAATTCTGTTGTTTCAGGGTCACTGGCTCTGCTACAAGATGAACACTAAGTTATACATAAAAATAATGACCTGTATCTCTTCACCTGCTCCTCAACCAGATCTTATGAGGTCAAAATGTTTAGCTTGGTTTCACAGGCAATGAAACTGAAATTAGAAAAGATGTCACAGGCACTTATTTTATAAAACTCCTCTTTTGGAATTGCCTCAAAGCTAGACTTTAAAAATATTTGTAGTAGTTACTAATAATCATTTTTTCCAAAAGGTAATCTTATTGAAAAGTCTTTAAAGTTGTTTAAAAAGAGTATTCTTTATACTTAATTTGATACCTTTGGTATCACATAAAGAAAGTATAAATTTAGTTCAAAAAACCATTAAATTGAAAAATACAAAAAATAGCAAAGGGCAAAAATGTAGTAAAAATATAACAAAGGGCAACATGCAGAGATGAGAAAGAAATAAAACCATTTTGAAATTAACAGGCTGGGCTCAGTGGCTCAGTCTGTAATCCCAGCAATTTGGGAGCCTGAGGCAAGTGTATTGCCTGAGCCCGCAGGTTCGAGACCAGCCCGGGCAATTTGGCAAGACCTCGTCTCTACAATAAATAAAAAAATAACCAGGTGTGGTAGTGTGTGCCTGTAGTTCCAGCTACTTGGAAGGTTGAGGTGAAAGAATCGCCGGAGTCCAGCAGGTCAACACCAGGGTTAGCCGTGAGCGTGTCACTTCACTTCAGCCTGGGAGCCAGAGTGTGACTCTTACTCAAAAAAAAAAAAAAAAAAAAAAAAAAAAAAAAAAAAAAAAAAAAAAAAA
>NW_007046031.1:0-1909 GCF_000164805.1 Carlito syrichta
ACAGAAAGAGATAAATAGAAAAAAAGAATAAAGAGGGAGAAAGAGAGGAAGAAATAAAGGAGGAAGGAAGGGAGAGAGGGAAAGAGAGAAGGAGAGTCAGGGAAGGAGGGGTCAGAATGATCTCTCATTCATCATATAGACTCTAAGAGCAATAGAACTATTAGTCTTCCATAGAAACAGAAGGCAAAGTTTGTTTGGCTATTGTTCTTGTATATAGTATAATAAAGGATTTAGAAAAGAGAAGGGAAGAGGGGAGGAGAGGAGAGGAGAGGAAAGGAAAGGAGAAGAGAAGGAAGAAAGGAAGAAAGAAGAAAGGAGAGAAAGAAGAAGAAAGGAAGGAAGGAAGGAAGGGTCAGAGAAACATATCTGAACAGACATTCTCCAGATTTGGAATATTTTCTCTTAAGTTTGCACATATCCTGTTGGAAGTTTCTTGTTTGGCAAACAATGCACTTCTTTTCTTCTCCTTTAATAAATCAAGGTGGCTTCTCATTTATTTTCTTTTATTTAGTTAGCTTGTTTTGGTTTTTGTTTTATTTTATAAGAAAGAAGCCATAACTAAATTACTTATGTTTGAAATTCCAAATGCTTTTCACTCAGCTTTTGATTGTTGTGTTTCTCTGCAGAAGAAATCTCAAAAAGTAAACATGAATTCAATTTTCACTTTGCCAGCATATATTAGTTTATTTTGTATTTTGAGTAGTGTGCTTTCTGTGTAGTGGCTGGATCATCAGGGTCAAGTTTAGGATGTCTTTAAATACATAGACGATGAAATACAGTGATAAAAAATGTGACAGTTTTTAATTTGCTGTCCTAAAGAACATAAAGCCATAGGAAATCTAAAACAATGAAGCTTGAGTAACTGTCCTTATCCAGTAGAACCAGGTGGCTCTATAAAACATCCCTGCATGAAACTATAACTATTAAAGGTTTGGGTTGTTTTGTAATTGCTGATATTTGGGGAAATTTGACTTATCAAAATGTGCACATTCCAACAACTTTTCAGCATGATCTTTCAGTCATCATTTAAATATAAACCTTAAAAGAAAGAAATCTATTAATCTTTTGTAGAAACAGAAGACAAAGCTTGTTTTGGCTATCGTTCATGTAGTGAATAAAGGATTTAGAGAGCAGAATGGAAGAAATGAAGACAGTGTTAAGGAACAGAAAAGAATGCAAATGCGTTTCCTTAAAAAAGAGCTCATGGAAGAATTAAGAAAGAATTGATAAAGTTCATAAACCACTTACACTTGCAAAAATTATCAATAAAATATCTGCATTTAAAGTTTCACTATACTATGATCTGTTTTTTAAGCGTTCCTAGAGGATCCACAGAATTTTGGGTATGCAGCATTGTATTTCCTCCTCTCTGCTAACTTCATCTGGAGCAGAACCCTCTAGACTTGAAACTGAATGTCATCGTGCAAGAGCTCAAGCTCATAGGATTGTATGATGTGCTCTAAAGAGAATGTAATGCAGTAACCCCAAAGCTGAGAAGGCTTGCATGTAATATTCTTTACCTTTTCCAAAGAGGTCACCTGGAGGGAAAAATATTGGCTTATTAGAACTTACAGGAGGTATCAATGGTGGCCAATTGGTGAAGAAAGGATCCACGTTTCGGTGCAGTACAGCAAACAATTTTATAATCAAGCAAGTTAATCATTCAAATTGCTACGCATTGTTTACAATTACACTGAGTAGGGGTGCTGTTCACAGTGTTCTCAGCTCTGCTGTATCCTTTGCCTCCTGTGGTTTATTGCTGGGAATATGCATTATGAATATCCTTCAGAGACCAGCCTTGGTCAGAGGCTGATCTCTGAGAAAAGGAACAGAAAGAAGCCAGGTAGAGGGGGAAAAGAGTCTATGTCTGGACAATTACCCACACACACACACACACACACACACACAC
>NW_007046032.1:0-18486 GCF_000164805.1 Carlito syrichta
GTGCAACCCCTGTGGAAAGCAGTGTGGCGATTCCTAAAAGCTCTAAAAACTGACCTTCCATATGATCCTGCAATCCCCCTACTGGGAATATACCCTGAAGAACACAAATCACTCTATAAAAAAGATACCTGCACACGTATGTTTATCGCAGCATTGTTCACAATAGCAAGAACCTGGAAACAACCATGCTGCCCATCAAAAGAGGACTGGATTAAAAAAATGTGGTACATATACACGATGGAATACTACGCAGCCATAAAAAAGAACAAAATCATGAATTTCGCTGCAACCTGGATGGAACTAGAGTTTATAATACTGAGTGACCTTTCACAAAAACAAAAATCCGAATATCACATGTTTTCACTCATATAATGGACCTTGAACATCCAATGCAATACTATGAGAAAATGACGGATGGTACTGGGAAACTTCGGGGGGGAGGGGGATGGGATTAACAGTAGCAAATATTTGTCGGGGGATGGGAAAACACTTTTTATTTACAGGGTGCCTGAATGAAACGTCATTGTACACCTACCCTTAACTGTACCCCACAAAACCATAATAAAAACTACTGATTAATGAAAAAAAAAAAAAAAAAAAAAAATGATCTGAAACTCAAATGGCATGTCCATAAGTAAAGTTTTATTGGACTACATGTCATCTTTGGCTACTTTTGTGCTATGGTGGCAGAGTTGGGTATATAAGGAGAGAGACTGAGTGCCTCTCAAATTCTAGAATATTTTCAATCTGGCTTTTTACCAAAGTGCTTGCTGACCCTTCGATCATAGCAATAATTTTTTACACTCTAATATCCTGCTCTTAATTTACAAAAATCAGTGTATTTTATGAATTGCCAACTCATTCTCTTCTAATTCAGATAGAAGTTTTTCTACCCAAATTACTAATGCACATATATCTGCTCTGCAGTTTTTTTCAGTCTCATCTTAACTTTATTATTATAAAATTAAGTTCATAAAGTTAAAGTCCATTATTCCTGTTTCTGTCTATATTTTTGCCCCCCCCCCCAAAAAAAAAATTAAGGCTGTATTCAGACTTTAACAAAGGAAGAAATGGAAGAGAGATTGATCTCACGGATGTACTCTTCAACATCCACCAATCCTTTAACTCTTTTATTAGGTCACACCATCACCTGATAGAAGCCACTTAAAATGCCAACTTGTTATCCAGCAACAATAGCAACATCTATGGTGATGTATAATATGCATTCCCTATCCTTATAGTAGCATCTGATGCTTCTCACAGTCTTACCCAACCTTTCCTCAACTTTCAATAAGCTTTACTGTTTAAATCTCCTTCACTTCTGCCACGGTGGAACTCTCACTCTTCCCCAAAATGTCCGGCCTAATTTTCACCCATTTGCTCTCCTTGGACCTCCTGCCCACCATTATTACTCTTTGATTTTTAGTTTGTCCCAAATTTGAGGTGACATTATTCTGTGACCCAGATCACACATCACTTTAATTCATTTATTTTCAATGTGTGACACTCTAATGGAAATTGGAACTGGCAACCAATTCCTAATCAAAACCCCAAGTGCCCAGGTCATAAGATATAGGATAGCCAAGTGGGACCTGATCAAACTGACAAGCTTCTGCAAAGCCAAAGAAACCATCAAGAGAACTGGGAGACAGCCCACAGTCTGTGAAAATATATTTGCCAACTGTATATCTGACAAAGGTCTAACATCTAGCATCTACAAGGAACTCAAACTTGCCAAAAAGAAAAAAACAAACAGCCCCATTACAAAGTGGGCAAAAGATATGAATAGACATTTCTCAAAAGAAGACATATGAGCAGCCAACAGATATATGAAAAAATGCTCAGCCTCACTAGTCATCAAAGAAGTGCAAATTAAAACGACACTGAGATACCACCTGACTCCAGTCAGGATGGTCATACCATCAATACCTCAAAAAACAACAGATGCTGGCGAGGACACAGGACAAAGGGAACACTTCTACACTGTTGGTGGAAGTGTAAACTAGTACAACCTCTGTGGAAAACAATGTGGTGATTCCTGAAAGGTCTAAAAATCGACTTTTCATATGACCTCGCAATCCCCCTACTGGGAATATACCTGGAGGAACTCAAATCACTCTATGAAAAAGTCACCTAGGCCGGGCTTGGTGGCTCAGCCTGTAATTCTGAGCTTTGGGAGGCCGAAGTGAGTGGATTGCCTGAGCCCGCGGGTTTGAGACCTGCCTGGACAACTTGGCGAGACCTCATCTCTACAATAAATCAAAAAAAAATCAGGCTGAGGTGGAAGGATCGCTGGAGCCCAGAAGGTCGAGGCTGCGGTGGCCCGGAGCGGCCACTGAACTCCAGTCTGGGTGACAGAGTGAGACTCCAACTGAAAAAAAAAAAGAAAGAGAAAGAAAAAGACACCTGCACATGCATGTTTTTTGCAGCATTATTTGCAATAGTAAAAACATGGAACCAACCATGCTGTCCATCAAAAGAGAACTGGATTAAAAAAATGTGGTACTTATACCCAATGGAATATCATGCATTCATAAAGAAGGACAAAATTATGAACTTTGCAGTGATTTGGATGGACTTAGAGTCTATAATACTGAGTGATCTATCACAGAAACAAGGAACTGAGTACCACATGTTCTCACTCATAAGCAGACCTTGAACAATTATAATACTATTCTAAGAAAGGGATTGGCAGTAGTTGGAAACTGCCAGGGGAGGGGAAGGGTAGGATTGACAATAGTGAGAAACTGCCAGGGGAGGAAGGGCACACCTCATCAACAAGGGTACCTGCATAATGAATATTTGTACACCTAACCCTGAATTGTACCTCACATCTTCAAAATAAAACTTTAAAAAAAAGTCTCAGACTAGTAAGATCAGAAACTCTTCAAGTTTAGAGTTTAATGACCACTTATTTTTCATTAACTAAATGCCCACACCATACTTATGTATTCTCTGTCTAGGGTTAGAAAACAAAACAATCCCAAGTCTAGATCTGGTGTCACGTGTGTCAGACAGCAAATGTGGGGCATAGAACACAGTGACTAAATGAAGCAGGGAGGTACAGGCCCTCAATCCTGGCAAGGGTATTCTGGGTCTCTTTTTTTGAGCAGTTAAAAAAGGCAGAGGCTGTGGTTGCAGATACAATTATTGACATCCTCTTGGATACAATTGACATCCTCTTATCAAGAGGCAAGAGTTTAAGTCAATTATTAAACTAGAGGGGAATTGTCCACCAAGAGACTGGAAAATGGAATCTTAGGGGAGTTTGGATGTACTAGTCTTTCTTCCGTAGTAACAGCTTGCAAAAAATGATGGATTTAGTAGTCTTTGACATGCTCTGCTTTGGAGTGAGAATCGCATATTAATATTATTTATTCTAATAAGAATTAAAAAGTAGTAAAGCAGAGTGATAGAAAATTTGAGATTGTCTTTAAAATTTCACATAGGATTGTGGCACATTTTACTCATATTTTTAGTTCCGCTTATATTATAGTCCCCAACTCTGTGAGGCAAAATTAATTACTTATCTTTTCTGTATCATCCCATTTTGTTCAGTCATAGCACTTATTGCGTTATTTTGTATATTATATTTCCATCTCCTCAAATGGACTGAGAGCTTCTTGAAGAATATGTGGTATATCTCTGCAAAGGAAAATATCTTGCTAAAGTGTTAGCAATGTTCAGTTTTGATAGCAAGAGTATTTGAGATATTTTATTTTATTTTTTTAAGTTGGAGTCTCACTCTTGTCACCCAGGCTGGAATGCAGTGGCATGCTCACAGCCACCGCAGCCTCGACCTGCTCGGCTCTGGAGTTCCTTCTGCCTCAGCCTCCCAAGTGGCTGGAACTATAGGCGCATACTACCAGCATGGGCTTATTTTTTGATTTATTGTAGAGACGAGGTCTTACCAAGTTACCAGACTGGTCTTGAACCCCTGAGCTTAGGCAATCCTCTCACTTCAGCCTCCCAAAGTGCTGGGATTATAGGCTTGAGCCACCGCACCCAGCCTATTTGAGATATTTTTAAAGAATTTCTTTTTTGTTCCTGCTTATCTACATTTTCTTTCTTTTTCTAACCTTTTTTCATCTTTTTTCAGCTAGTAAGTATTGACTATGTCAGCTCCTATTCTAGGCAGTAGACAATAGATGGCAAACAAAACAGAGCAAAATCCCCGTCTTCATGGAGCTCATTCATATTCTTGTGGGGAGACAGACTAAAGTTAAAAAAAAAAAGAAGCAAAGAAGCAAAGGAGGATAAGAAGGAAGAGAAAAGGAGAAGAGGGAAAAGAAGAAGAAAGAGAAAAGGGAGAGGATGAGAAAAAAGAAAAAATAACAGTAGTAGTAGGTAATAACCGATGATTATAGGTCATTTGAAGGCAGAAGCAAGGTAAAAGAAGGTTTCAAGTGGGGAAAATCTTGTTATATATGGAAGATGTAATAATGTTAGTTTGCCAGGAATTTATTTATTTATTTTTTTGAGTTGGAGTCTCTCTCCGTCGCCTAGGCTGGAGTGCAGTGGCATGCTCACGGCCACCACATCCTCGACCCGTTGGTCTTAGACGATCCTTCCCTCTCAGCCTTCCAAGAAGCTGGAACTACTGGTGTGCACTACCACACCCGGCTTTTTTTTTTTTAATTTTGTGGAGACAAGGTCTCACCAAATTGCCCAGACTGACCTCTAACATCTGGGCTCAAGTAATCCTCTCGCCTCGGCCTCCCAAAGTGCTGGGATTACAGGTTGAGCCATCGTGCCCAGCCAGGAATATCTTAAACATCCTTTCTAATAGTAAACATTTCTTTTCAGAAAAAATAATACTGGATACTTCAAATCTAAGATGTATAAACTGCTGTCTGTTGTGCTGGAGAGTGGAGATGGATGGGGGTGAGGTGAAGCCCTTTCAGTTTCCTTCTGACCCATCCATTGACTGCCTTCATCTCTACAGACATTTCGGGAAGACTGTTGTTTGTAGATTTACCAAAAGAAGCTGAAGGATTACCCGCCTGGGCAACTTGGTGAGACCTCATCTCTACAATAAATCAAAATGAGCCGGGCGTGGTAGCGCGCGCCTGTAGTTTCAGCTACTTGGAAGACTGAGGCGGAAGGATCACCAGAGCCCAGCAGGTCGAGGCTGCGGTGGCCGGGAGCGGCCACTGCACTCCAGTCTGGGTGACAGAGTGAGACTCCAACTCAAAAATAAGAAAAAAAAGAAGCTGAAGGATTATATTTAATGGCATATATTTAAAGTATGAAAGAGGGGAAAATCTATGCGTCAAATTATTTGTAGGGATAGGTAAGGACGTCAAGAACACGACTTTGAAAAGAAAACAGGACAGACACAGCAGGACACACAGCTTGCAGAAAGATAGAAACAAATATGAGAGAGGTGGAGTCTACAGAAATGTGAGGGTGAATGTGGTGGGTTCAAGTAGTTTTCATCTCATCTCCCAACCTCCAGAAGTATCACCAGAACCACTGCATGCTATCATCATAATAAATCTTTAAAACAAATAATTTCTTTTTGTTAGTATTATGTAAAATTTGAATAAATAGGCCTTTAGAAAATTCTATGATTATTGATTCAAAACAAAATGATATAATTAAAACCAACATGCTTGCTTACGAGTGCAGTTTCAAGACTTGGCCTTCTATCCTCCTGATATGGTTGGGATATTTGGCCCTTCCAAATCTCATGCTGCAATGTGATCCCCAAGTGGGAATGGGGCATAGTGGGAGGTGATTGGGTCATGAAGGACTTAGTGCTCTTTTCCCTGTATTAGTTCACATGAGAGGGCTTTTCCTTTTTCTTTTAAAAATAACTTTATTGAAGTACAATTTATATAACATCAAATTGACTCATTTCAATGAGGTTTCGTAAATTTATAAAGCTGTACGACCATCATCATAATCCAGTTATAGAATATTTTATCATGCTCATTTACAGTTAATCTTTTTTTAACTTTAGAATAATGGGGTACATGTGAGGATTTGCTACATAAGTCTATTGTATTTGGGCTTATGATGAGCCCTTCTCACCTGCAGTGGTGAGGATAGTACTCAGTGGGTGGTTTGGTGTCCTTTATCCTGCCTCTTTCTCTCCCTCCTTTAGCTGTTCCCGGCGTCTGTTCTTTGTTCATGTTCTCACTCATAAGTGGGCACTAAACTTTGGGCCCAGAGACAAGCTGGTTGTTTGAAAGAGTTTGCTCCCTCTTTCTCTCTCTTTTGCTCCCTTTCTTGCCATGTGACACACCGGGTCCCTCTTTACTTTTCACCATGATTGCAGCTTCCTGGGCTCTCACCAGAAGCAGATGCTGGCGCCAAGCTTCTTGTGCAGTCTGCAGAACTATGAGCCAAAAAAGTCTATTTCCTTTATAAGTTACTCAGTTTCAGGTGTTCCTTTAGGGCAACATAAGATGGACGAATACTCCTTCCTTTTAACCAGATGACCATGCTGGGCCACTACTGTTCAGTGTTCAAAAGTGATGACAGAAGTCACATTGGAAGGCTCCATTTTTCTCAGGAAAATAGAAAGTTGGGTCACAGATTAATATTTGTGAACTCGAAGTGAAAGGCAATGATATTAAGAGTAGCAATGAAAAGCATGGCATAAATGAAAATGAATTTGAATAGTGGGGCTTATAGTCATTCCCAGCTCACTATAATGGTCTGCCACTTTTTTTCCCTTATTGATGGTAACAATAATTAATAACTTGTCCCTGGAAATTCTCAAACTATTATTTTACCTTTGGTTTTAAACTATTTCTATTATTATCACTTGTGCTATTTTTATTCATATATATGTATGGTTAACTGACACCACTAGCAGAAATATACAGGCATTTACCAAATGAACATCAGAATTCTGAAAAAAGGAAAATGTAAATACAGCATAGAGATAAATATGGACCCTTTAATACACTGGAAAGAAGTCAAGAATTGAACGTTGACAAAGGATCGAATGCACTAGGCTGCCTGTTGCTGTTGGCATCTATGCTCTACTGGGATCAGGATGACAATAAACTATTGCCTGTCCATCCAAGGAAAGTAATTGCTAAATCTAATGATTGCTTTAGGGAACAGGAGGATGGTCATTCCTAGGTGAAATTGATGCTTCTATTCTAATGCAAGTCTGGGGCTAGGAATTGAGTGGGTGTGACAGCTCCTTTGCTGAAGAACACTACTTATTAACCCAGGACTCAGGAGGCAGTTGAAGGGACCAGGTAACATTTGAGTTCTAATTTTTTTCACAGTGAGAGAGAGAAATGGCTTCTGTTTTGGAAGAAGACAATGTTATTTAGTCAACTAAATATATAAAAAAAATACAGTCAAGCTTGAAATAAAAGGCAAATTATATATAGCAGGAAGGTCCATCTCACATAAAATCCCATCGTATTCAGAATTAAACATCAGCCTTTTCCACCTCTTGGTCATTCTTTTCCTTATTCCTGGGGAAAGTCCCTCCCTTCGTGGTCCAAGGTGCTAGAATTTCTCACTGGGGCACTTACCTTGAGATCTACCTTTCATAATGTGTTTCTAGACCTAGTCTGCGCCACCTTCTTTAACAAATAACCAAGCTTTCCTCTCTGTCATTGTGCTATTATACTGGGTGTTATGGGTTTGATAGACTAGGCAGGTTAGAGTAGGGAAATATCAGGGCTGTAGGAAAATTCAAAAACCTATGAAAACTCTTACAAACCTACCCCAATTTCAAGGTTGCTAGAAAGTTCAAACAAAAATTAGACTGACTCTCACCCAACATACCTGCTGCAGCCTACTCAGAATGTTTGTGGTTGAGAGCCCATCACTAGACAGGGAATGGTTGGGGAATGCCCCAGGCAGGCACACAACTGACCAAGTTGACTTGCTTTAAACTTTATCTTCATTATACACTCATTAGCTTATGAAATGACACACTTTTCAGTCCCTTGACAGTTCTGACCCTGCCTGTTTATAGTAATAAATTGGGTGCACTCCAATTCCAAGAATTGCCCATCCATTTCTTAGAAAAATCCACCCCTTTAATAGAATATTACAGTCATTCATTATTGTAGCTCACAAAACCCACAAGTCAGAGACCCCAGTGTGACACTTCCTTGTGTCTGCCCACACTTTGCCCTAATAAAGTGTATACTATTCTGTTGCTTCCATTTTTAACAAACTCATTAACTGCCTTGCTACTTTTGATTCATTCTGGAATTCTTTTCTATGGTGAAGCCAAGGATTTGGCACAGAACACTGGTAAGAGACATGGAATCTCAGTAACAGGATGAATTGTGTCACCTCTAATGCGTATGTTGAAATCATAACCATCAGTACCTAGAAGGTGACCTTATTTGGGAATAGGGTCTTTGGAGATTATCAAGTCAGGATGAGGTTGATAGGGTGGGTTTTAATCTAATAGGGCTGTGTCCTTATAAATAGGGGATGGACATAGGGAGAATGCAGTATGAAATTGAAGGCAGAGATTGGAATGATGCATCTTCAAGCCAAGGAGTGCCAAAGACTTCCAGCAAACAGCTAGAAACTAGGAAAGACCTATAGGGCAGAGTTTCCCTCCAGACCTAAAAAATAAAACAAAACAAAACAAAAAACAGAAACAAACCTGATGACACCTTGAATTCAGACTTCTAATTTTCAGAACTGCGAGGCAATACGTTTCTATTGTTTGGGCCACTCAATTTTGTTATGTCAGCCCTAGCAAGCCAATTCACTGGGGAAAGTAATTCCTCTCTAAAGATTAACACGTAACAAAGGCATCACTAACCCTGAACATGCACAGTTCTTGACAGCTTGAGATATTATGCATATTTGAAGGTAGAGATGAAAGGTGGAGTGGAAAACAGGAAGTTTGTCTGAAAGTCTGTAGAAAGAGCCATGAGACCGACTTGCTAGGTCTCCTCTACTACCTCACACAGGGGTGCAGCTATCTATCCCAGCTGAAGACAGAAAGTTTGTTGTTTAAGCAGTTCACTCAGAGAAGTTCTGGACCAAAGGGTAGGAAGCACAGCTAAGGGCAAGAATGAGGCCCTGATCTGAAAACTTAAAGAGTAAGTGAAAGTGTATGTATGGAATGGTGAGGCAGCCCAATCCATACCACAATCCTTCCCTTCCTTAGCTCCAAGAATAATACACATTTTGTATCCATCCATTTCCAGCTCATGGACTGTAGTACTCTCTTTGGAATCTGTGCATTCCAAGAGAAAATATTTACAGTTTCTTACAGTTCAGCTACCCCAGTGAAATGACTGGGTTCCCATCTGATGGATTTATAGTGAAGTCTAAAATAGATCATCCTAAAATATTCCAAGTAGCTCCTTAGAACCTCTCTCCTCATGGCTAATGGGGGTCATTATGCCAATGATCCTTTAGAGTACTTTGAAGATGACTGAAGCTTAAACATGCAAGAATAAATACAATCTTTAAAAATAAATTATATTTTTGGGAGGTCCCTCTTCATACATCTTAGAGTCTGGCTTAGATAATACAGACTATCATTGTTCACCAAAAAGTTACCTTTGAATATAAAAATCATTTTTTATATCTTTGTTTCAGGGTAAAAAAAAAAAAAACCCCAAACTTGTGCTCCTACCTTCTTACTCTGCCCCAACCCAACAAAATAAAGCATCGTTAAAGTAAAAAAGCAAAGCAAAATAAAACAAAAAACTTTCTTTTAACTTTAGCACTGGTATTTTTTTTTTACTTGAGCCTTATTCATATTCAGCTTTAAAAACTGTATACATTTATTATTTTGAACAAAAAAAGAGAAAGGGAGGAAAGGAAAGGGGAAGGAAGAAAGATACAGAAGAAAGGAGGAAGGAAGGGAGGCAGGGAGGGAGGGAAGGAGGAAAAGAAAGAAGAAAAAGAAGGAAAGAAAGAAAGAAGTAGCCAGAGAGGAAGAAAAGAAGGGAAGGAAGGAGGGAAGAATGGAAAAGAGGAAGGAGAATGTAAGAGAAGGAAGGAAGGAAGGAAGGAAGGAAGGAAGGAAGGAAGGAAGGAAGGAAGGAAGGAAAGAAGGAAGGAAAGAAGGTAGGCTGGCAGGCAGGCAGGCTAGTTTGAGCTGGCTTCTGTCACCTGCCACTGAGAACTCTGGGCAGCACGGAGCCTTATTTCCATCTCCAGCCCCTTTCCTCTTGATCCTGACTTGTTTGTGCTAACTCCAAACACCCACGGCTCTCCTTCATGAAAATCCATGTTGAAAAACGTCACATAGACTTTGTTTTGAAAGTAAATAGGTATGTCATCTGGGAGTATTTGAATGCTGATTGGGCGTGAAGTAGAAGCAAACATGAGCGTATTCTCTTGTATATTTTATTGCCCTTAGGATATTCTAACTGACAATATAGGTGATCATTTGTCAGGCTTTATCTTTTAAATTGCAACTGTATGAAATTTTTATAAAAGAGACGGGAGTATGTTTATTTCTTGCAGAAAGTTAAAATAAATTAGTGAAAACTCAGTTTATCATTAAGCCACTGACAGCACAATTGCATTTAAAGACAGCTTAAGTCAGTCAATTATTTTTACTTTTTTAGAAACAAAAGTATATAACTAAATTTATAAATAATAGCAATATAATGAACTTTTAGAACATGAGATATATATCACATAATGTGTATAACTATATTTTTCAAACAGCTTTCATCTCAATCTTCTCTCATTCCTTTTATTATTGCTACAGATTTTAAGCCAGGTGGAGATACAGTTTTTTTGTTGCTTTGTATTCTTTTCTCCCCCTCCTCTCTTTCCAGGCAGAGGACCTGGATGTTGAGAGAAGGTGATAGTGGTGGTGTGTATTCCTAGGATTGTTTTGGTGTTTGCCCTGCAAGTCAGTTTCCTGAGTGAGCTTTTCTGGCTACAAGCAAGCAGAAAGAACCCTTAGAGAAGCATTAGCAAAGAAGGCACTTTGTGACCTCCGGACTCGTAATGTTAATCACAGAGAAATCACTGAACTGAGCTTTTTATCTTATAATTGGAAGAGTTTCAGAAATCAGCTGTAATATAAATTCCCACTTGGAAAAACTGAAGATCAACAAAGTTGAAAAATTTAACTAGATAAGTGAATTAAAGTTTACCCATCCTTAGTATAATAGTAAAATACATATTCTAAATAAGGTGAAATTTTTGGAAACATTGCATAATTGTACATGTCTATTGCAACAGACTCTTCATCTAGATTTTGTAAGTTCTTTATAATATTGACAGCCTGAAATAACATTTGTGTGTGTGTGTGTGTGTGTGTGTGAATGACAGGTTTATCTATTCACAAGTATAACAACGGTCATGCTCAGGCACTTCCTGTTGCTATCACAGATATTATTTTGGGTGTGCCATTATAGGGAAAGACAGAGGTCAAAATGGAACCAAGTCATCATGCACTTTATGCAGAGGAAAAATGTCAGAACCAGGCAGGGGACAGTGTAAATTATATCCTTGATATAGAGGTGACCCCATCACTTGTGAATGGTATTACAAATTGGTAATAAGGACATCTTTGCATCTAATGAAAGACAGTTTCTCAGCATACAATACTTGTGACATATTCAATTTATGAAGTTCTCCATCTTTAAATTTTCAGAGTTTAAATTTAGTGATAGCTGCTCCTAACTCTTGAGATTCGGTATTGTGTCAGAAGTGACCTTCAGAGTTAGAAAGGAAAGAAGGTTTAAAAAGAGATGTGCTTTTTTTTCAAATTAGCTTGAAATCATAGAAAAGTTACTTTAATCATCCCGTTGGGTTCACATCTTGCTCTCTCTTCATATAGTGGAGATTTCTAACAACAAACATTAGTTTCTTAAAAGTCAGTATTCCATATACTGTTGAAATACAAGTTGTTATTTTTTTTTTCAAGTTTCCCTAATCCTAATCCTAATTCTTTTTTTTTTTTTTGAGTTGGAGTCTCACTCAGTCGCCCAGACTGGAGTGCAGTGGTTGTTCCCGGCCACCGCAGCCTCAACCTGCTGGGCTCCAGCGATCCTTCCGCCTCAGCCTTCCAAGTAGCTGGAACCACAGGCGCGCGCTACCACATCTGGCTAATTTTTAAAAATAAATTTATTGTAGAGATGAGATCTCGCCAAGTTGGGTCTCGAACCCGCGGGCTCAGGCAATTCACTCACCTCGGCCTCCCAAAGCACGGGATTATAGGCTAAGCCACTGAGCCCGGCCAGAGAATCCTAATTCTTAAGGATCCCCGTAAGTGCATACTGCTTAGACAATTTTCTTTGATCTCAATTTCAGATAGATTAACATGCATCCCACTCTAAGGTTCTCTAAGAATGAAGACTGTATTCATTTCTGCGAAGTCTGTTTGTAAATCTCCCTTCTCTTTAGTGTATATCTCTTCCCAATCACAATTTAAACCCATTTTCCTACGTTATGCAGCCCCGATAGAATGAGAAAATTGGGAAAGCACGCTTTTTATAAAAACTTTCTTCTTCTAAAATTAGTCATCATTTCATAACGCAATTTCTTTAACCTTTCTTAATAAGCTTTATAATCATCCTATCCATCATTTTGGCCTGCCTGTCCCAAGGTCTAAAAAATTATTCAAATTACTCCTAAAACATCAAGGTCAACATTAAGCTTATATACATATGGTCATGCATCACTTAATAAAAGGGATATGTTTTCAGAAATGCACTGTTAGGGGATTTCATTGTTGTGGAAACTATACACCCAGGCTATATGGTACAGCCTGTTGCTCCTAATCTACAAACCTGTACAGTACTGAATACTGTAGGCAACTGTAACACAGTGGTAAGTATTTGTGTAACTAGCATAGCAACGTTGCAGCATAAATACAGGAGTATGATATTATGGGGCCACCATTGTGTATGCATTCTGTATCGGATGGGAACAGTTATGTGGCAGATTACTGTGTGGTGTTTCATTGCTGGTTCTTATCTGGTCAGCCCCTCTATGTATGAGTTTTAAATAACCCACTATGGACTCATAACAAACTCTCGGTCTGTTACCATTTCTCACTTTTTAATAACGTGGTCCTGATGTCTAGCCAGTGACTTCCACAGTTAGGGGCTATGTTTGATTTAGAACTCAAGGGATTAGAGATGCCTGGTGAGATCTTCCTTTTCTTCCAGTCTGGCATGCGTGATATACTTAACCCCCATTGGAGAACTGCCAAGTTTCTTTATTCTACTTTACTGCCTTATTAAAAATGGTAAATGTTTAAATACTTCAGTAAAAGGAAAGCTATTTCTCATTCCACGTGACATTACTATGTAAAGTAACTATACCAGTCAGGGGTCTCTAGGTAGACAGAAGCAATAAAAGATGATAGAGAGATAGATAGATAGATAGATAGATATGGATAGATAGATAGATATGAATAGATGATAGATAGAGATAGAAGATAGATGGATAGATAGATGATAGATATGGTTAGATATGAATAAATAGACAGATAAATAGATAGGGATAGAAGATATACAGATAGATAAATAGTTATAAATGGATGGATAGATAGGTAAATATGAATAGATAATAGCTAGGGAAGGTTATGGATAGATAGGTAGAAGATAGATATGAATGAATAGATAGATAAAGAAATAGATGGATAAATAGATAAATAGATGATAAATAGATATAGATGGATAAATAGATAAATAGATGATAAATAGATATGAATTGGCAGATATATATAGGGATAGAATATATACAGACAGATAAGTGATGTTAGATATAAATCGATGGATAGATAGGTAGATATGGATAGAAAATAAATAGGATGGAAGGGAGATAGATACACACATACACAGATACACAGATAGGTATGAATGGGTGGATAGATAGATGATAGATCGATAGGTAATAGATAGCTATAGATAGGTAATGGTAGATTGATAGATGAGAGGAGATTTATTAGGGGTATTGGCTCACTTGATTATGGAGACTGAGAAGTTTGACAGCAGACTTCTGCAGTCTGGAGACAGGCCAGGAGTGAGGCTCAGTCCAAGTCCGAAAGACTCAGAACCAAGAAGGCTATTGATACTAGTCAGAAGCCAAAGGCCTGAGAACCCAGGGGCCGTGCAGCAAGTCCCAGGCTGGGATTCTGATGTCCAAAGGCAGGAGAGGAAGGGTGTCCCAGCTCCTGGGGAGAGAGAATTCACCTTTTCTTTGCCTTTTTGTTCCATCTAGGCTCCCAGTGTATTGGACAGTACTGCACACATTGAGGGAGGATCTTCCCACTCAGCCCACCATCTCACACACTAGTCTCTGTAAACACTCTCACAGACACACCCAAAATGAATGCTTTACCAGCTCTGTAGCTATTTCTTAATTCAATCAAGTTGGCACCTAATATTAACTATCACAGAAACCTTCTCAATAGTAAAAGCAAGCCAGTGGTTATATTAAAAAAAAAATTTCAGCCTGAAACTCTTCTCGAACTTCATATATATACTTATATATAATTTGTACAGCAGTGTATTTATGATATTGACACATTTGTGTGTTAATGGTGCTGCCTCAGCTAGTGGGGCATTTGCAGGAGGGAAGCATGTCCCTTTGGTCTCCTGTTATTTTGCAACATTGCAGTATGTCACAAATAGAATATGCATCTATATAAATACAATTGCGTGCATTTAAAATATGTAAGTGCTATGATTTTGCTTTCTATTCTGGACTTTATTTTTTATATTTTTCTCATGGAGTAAACCCAGGTGGACACACAGAGCACTGTCAGACACACAAATCTAAATGTGAGCCATCTCACTACTTTCCAAACTCATTCTTTTTCTGAAATGTGCTTGAGTTTAAGAAAGATTTTTAATGAAGGAGAAAGGCTGGTTTAACAGATGGCAGATGGGAGTTTGTTCTGGCTTTTTGAAATGCATAAACTGTCCTGCAAAGCATCGATAGAAGGAGAGAGACAGAAGGGAAGATGAGTGGTATTTCTTGATCAGTGTGTTGGAAGCAGGTGGGAGGAACGATGGAGGTGATCTAGGTAGGCGTGTTGGGAAGGGCCACACGGACACCCGGGCTAATTGGCAGTGTAGGAAGAAGCACCACTGAACTTTTAAGGAGGAAGATAATTCCTGCAGCAGCAAAGTAAGAAGGAATAATTATTTACCAAGTTGAGAGAGGAGACTACAGAAAGTAAAAAAAAGAGGAGGGTTAGCATATGGTGAACATTCAACCCAGTAGAAAGCATGCCAGCAACCCTCTCTAACTTCCCATTATGAATTTCCTTCCCCACCTAGGAGCCGGCCTTGCAATTAAGTGCGATGAGAAGTTTAGCAGAAGCATATCTTCTTTCTAGAATCACATATTCTTAAGCATCCCAACACATGCGTTCTACAGCTACGTGTTACTGTGCTTACAACAGTGAACAAAATAGAGCTACTCTCAGTCCTTGAGGAGCTTCTAGTTTAGTTGGAGAAGAACACTCCCCCAAAAGAAAAAGAATGCTTTAGCAGCTCTGAAGCTATTTCTTAATTCTTAATTTTGGGGGAAGGAATACTGGAAAAAAAAAAAAAAAGCAAACAAGTGAGTGCATTCCAGATTATGCCAGTGCCAGATGCTGTGAGGGGCATAGCAACGTGCAGGAAGAGGCTATATGGAGATGCAGGGGGTGAGAAAAATGCTTGAGACAGTAACAGAAGCTTTTCGGAGGAGGTGATACTTGAGATTAGACATGAAGTCAGAGAAGTTGGTGTTCAGGGAATACAGCATTCCAGTCAGAAGAAGAGCCTTCATAAGGACCTTAAAGAGGGAAAAGCCTAGCATGTTTCAGAAGTTAGTGAAAGCCAGTGTGACTGGAGCATGGAACTCAGGGAGGAAAGCGGTGAGATGTGAGATGGAACTAGATCACACAGAGCCTCGTCAGTCATATTTTAATTTTATTTTTAAAAATGTTAACCTCATTTATTATTGTTTTTTTGAGTTGAGGTCTCACTCTGTCCCCAGGTTGGAGAGCAGTGACACAATCACGGCTCACCACAGCCTCAACCTCCTGGGTCCAGGTGATCCTTCCACCTCAGCCTCCTGAGTAGCTGGGACTACAGATGCATGCCACCATATCTGGCTAATATTTTTATTTTTACTTTTTGAAGAGACAAAGTCTCCCTGTGTTGCCCAGGCTGGTCTCAACTCCCAGGCTCAAGCGATCATCCTGTCTTGGCCTCTCAAAGTGCTGGGACTACAATCATGAGCCACTGTGCCTGGCCACAAGCCATATTTTCTAAAAATTTATTTGATCCTAAGTAAAATGTGAAGTCTTTGGAGGATGTTTAGCTGGAGTGGGGCATGATCAGCATTTTACTTTTAAATGACTGTTTTGGATATTATACTAAAGGTGGATGAAGTAAATACAAGCAGGATTATAACCAGACAGACATTATGGTTACTTAGGCAAGAGGTGATTTTCATCTTGGCAATAGCAAATTAGAGGAAGAGAAGTGAACAGAATTCAGATCTGTTTGTGGTGGAATTGAAGATAGATCAGCTATGAGTGATGAGAGAAAAAAGGAGGAATTAAAAACAGTTTTCAGATTTGAGCAGCAGGGTAAATGGTGATTCCACCCACCGGGATGTGGAAGACACACAGAAAAAAAGTTGGGGGGTTGAGAATTATAGACACTGTTTTTTAGATCTATGAAATTTGAGATACGTGTGAGATATCCATTTGGCAATGACAAATAGCTGCTTAACATGTGAGTCTGGAGTTCAGACAAGATGTCTGAGTTGCAGGTACATGTTTTGACGTTTCAGTGGTATTTTATACATTTGTGTGGGCATACATAATGCAGCACACACTCACTCTGTGGACATGAAGTGCCCAGAATACAAAAACAGATATATTTTATCATGAAGTTAAATTTGCCATCTTTGATGTCTCAGGTCATACGAACTTTAAATTTTACTCTGTAATTTTTACTAATACTTAGCTAAATTTCACCTAAACAGATTTGTGGAGGCATCGGGATATATTTGATGACAGAGGGCTAATGGGTTTAAAGGGCTAGGTTCTGTCAGGCAAAAAGTGAGAGAGAATCCAATTAAGACTCTCCAATGAAGCCGGGCTCAGTGACTCAGCCTGTAATCCTGCGTCTTTGAAAGGCTGAGGTGAGTGGATTGCCTGAGCCGGCAGGTTCGAGACCCGCCTGGGCAACTTGGCGAGACCTCATCTCTACAATAAATCCAAAATTAGCTGGGTGTGGTAGCACATGCCTGTAGTTCCAGCTACTTGGAAGGCTGAGGTGGAAGGAATGCCGGAGCCCAGCAGGTCGAGGCTGCGGTGGCCGGGAGCGGCCACTGCACTCCAGTCTGGGCGACAGAGTGAGACTCCAACTCAAAAAAAAAAAAAAAAAAAAGACTCTCCAATGCACAGGTATGACCCTCATCAATTTTGCTTTTGCTTTCTTGCTTCTGCTGCTGTGCCTGGAGAACGTGTGTGTGTATGTGTGTGTGTGTGTGTGTGTGTGTGCACGCATGCATACATCTTTACCCCTTTTACATTTTACAGATGCAGATGGTTAAGGATATCTTCTCTAATATTAAGTCATCAATTAGGATCACAGGATTATTTTTCTTGCCTCTTGGCTATTATAATAATAATCACAATTAGCATTTTGGAATAATCTTTCATATTTAAAATTGTTCTTTAAAACACTAATTAAATATTCTTCAGTACACTCCTGTGTAAAGTAAAATAATTTTATGGATGCAAGAATGAAAGAGCAGGTAAACAGATGCTATTGTGACAGCTGTTGCTTGTCCAAACCATCACTATAGTTATTTACGAGGTGAAATGTCTTCATTGATGAGTAAATCGCATTTGTTTTCTAAAGAAAAGAGTGTCAAGGAATGCGTTCATGGTCATAGGAAAGTTGAACTTCAGTTGTCCTAAAGGCTGAAAGACTGAGTCCTAGATAGCTGAACTTCAGTCTACATAACTACATAACTATTTAACCATATATGCATCTATATAAGGAATTAAATATAACTACATATCAGCCGCATAAATAATTATATATATATAATTATATATATAATATAATATATATAATAGTGTGTGTGTGTGTGTGTGTGTGTGTGTGTGTGTGTGAACTGGCTGGGTGTGGTGGCTCACACTTAGAATCTCAGCACTTTGAAGGGTCAAGGTGGGATGATTGCTTTAGGCCAAAAGAGTGAAACCTCATCTCTACAAAAACATTGTAATTAAAGAAAATTAAATAAAAATAAAACAACATGTTTGCCTCTTCACCAGATTTGGCATGTCCACATTTCTCTTTCTTTTTTTTTATTAATCAATATTTTTTATTATGGTTTTGTGGGGTACAGTTAAGGGTTAGGTGTACAATTACGTTTCATTCAGGCACCCTGTTGATAAGAGGTGTTTTCCCATCCCCAGACAGATATTTGCTACTGTTAATCCCACCCACCCCCCCATAGTTTCCCAGTACCGTCAGGCATTTTCTTATAATATTACATTGGATGTTCAAGGTCTATTATATGAGTGAGAACATGTGA
>NW_007046033.1:0-9601 GCF_000164805.1 Carlito syrichta
CTGACCCCAGCATGGTTGGTGGTGGGCTGGGGGATGGGGGTAGCGAAGTGATAGCCTTTTTGGGAACTCACATTCAGAGAATCTCACCAGTTCACGTATGCCATCGCCATCTTGCCCCGTCCGTGTCCTTTCTTATCTAACCCCTTAGTATGAAAATGAGCCTACTATGCAAGTAAAGGACATCCACATTATCTGGACCCCACAGCCAGATGCTAGAGAGCAGAGGGTGTTATCCCTGGTACCTGGCTCCCAGGGTAAAAACCATCTCACCCTTCACCAGGTTCCTGCGCTCCTACCTGGATGTCAGCACAGCTCCTGTGTTCCTGCAGCAGCTGTTCAGTAGGTGAGCATCTGCCCACTCCAAAGCACGCTGGTGTCTCTGACATCTACTAGCTGTGTTTTGGGGATATCACTGCAGCTCTCTTAGCTCCAGTTTGTTCCTAGAAGAAGTAGCTAGAAGACCATGAACTTTATAAGATTCTTGCAGACTAGGTGGCCTAAGACATGGCAAGTTAATCCCTAGATGTTGGCTCTGTGTAAATGCTGCTGTTTTTTGCTGTGCTGGTTCATCTTGATTATTTTTCTCTCTTCCTTCACTGAACAACCTCTCTGCAACATACCTCAATGACCTTTGTTTCTCAATACTTGGAAAAAGCACAGAGAATGTATATTTCCTTTTTTGTTCTTATTAAGTATACTTTTAATCTTTAAAAAATGTATTATATTTTAAAGATGTGGGACATAATTCAGCATTAGTAATATAAGCGGTCATGGTACAGGTAAAATTTGTGCCTCCCTTTGGCCCTCACTTCTGATTTGAGATCAGTACCCTTCATTTGCAAGGAGCTTTGAGATTCCTTCTAACTGGTCATTGTCCTTGACACAGACAAGACTTTTGTCTCCAGATGCTCGCAGAAGCCCAAGGCCTGCTTCCACAACTGACAAAGTTCTTTTTGGGAGTTCATTCATAAAACACACATATATTAAGCATTCATTTTGTGCAGACACTTTTCTAAACACATGGTATAGTTGAATGAACACAGCAGATGCCAAACTCTGGGCCTCAATTCTACTGGAGGAGTTACACACACATAGTAGGCATCCAAGCAGTTCGTGGTCACGGAATGTTCAATGTGATGCCCTCTTGGGCTCCCAAGGTATGAAGGCATTCTTCCAAATTCTGACCATGATGACAGAGCCCTGGACCAAGTAAAAAATAGGTGTTCTTTGGGTCTAGAAGAAGGATCTCTTACCCTAAAAGTGTGAAAGGATTCTGTGGTCCCTAGCTGGGGAGTGACTGAAATAACCATGGGTCTCATACCTCTTATGAGTTTCTTGAGAAGCCTGCTTCTGAGGGCTCCCCAGCATGAGTAAAGTATCCAGAGGGAGCTATGAGTGATGTTGGTGTCCCAGGCATTATGCAAAAGATAGGTAAGCCTGTGCTCAAAGCTAGCCCCTAAGAGATCTATACCCTACCCAGTCCCATCCTAGTTCTGCCAGTCTTCCTCCATCCCACATCGTCCCTTCGTGAATCTACCAAAGAGGGCCCGTACGTGGAGTTAGATGGGGAACCTGGTCCCAAATGTGCCTGAAGCCACAGTGCTGAGTCCTTAGATGCGAGGTGCATCCCTTGGACCTTCAGAAGGAAAATATCAGGGGGAAGTCAAGGCCCTTGAGGGATTTCTTAGGCCTTTTCCATGACCAGGTCTTTCTCAGTCATGGTATCCCAGAAAGCTGGATGGGGAGTGGTAGGGTTGTCTGTGAGGAAGCCACACCCAAAAGACCCAGAAACACAGCAGGGTGCAATGTGAGGGTCATGTGGTGGAAAGACCAGGCCTCTGACTCTTGCCTACCTGCCACCCCCAGATTCATCCCTTCCATGCTGCGAACCTGGCCACACCGGATCTATGGAAGTACTTCCCACCACACGGAGGTTCCACTGTTTAAACTCAGGTTGGCCTACATGCTGGTCCACTGGCCTGGATTGGGCCAACTTCCTAATGTGCGCATTCGAGGCCACCTGGCACTTGTGAAGCCCAGGGAGGCAGAGGCAGAAGGTGAGGTGGTCTTTGATCTGGAAGACTTTTGGGGACTGGAATTGCCAGAAATTTAGTGAGGTTGTTTCTGTATTTGGAAAAGTCAGATCAAAGTGACTGACATTTCTGATGTTTCTTTTTTTTCCAGCTCCTGATCTGTGTCAAGAGGCACAGGCATTACCAATGGTGGCTCCACAGCCAGTGCCAACACCTCTGACAGAGCTGGGGCCTACTCTGGAGCCAGAGGCACCTGCAGTGCTTGGTATGTTACCTTATATAGAGCCAGCAGCAGGGCCAGATACAGCACCAGGGGAAATGTCATTGTCTGTGAATGAGCCTCAGGTAGAGCCAGCTCCAGAGGCCCCTGACCCCTGTCCTGGGATGGCAGAGAACAAGCCCATTGAGGAGCTGGCTGGAATCATAGCATTTCCTCCCAAGCTGCTTGCAGAACAGTTAACTCTGATGGATGTGGGGAGCAGCTGGACTCTGCAGGGTGTGGTGGGACACCTTGTACTTTTGCTATCAGCTGTGTTAGACCAGCCACACCCTGATCCCAGTCCAATGACCTTGGCCCAATCCCCGCACCACATCTCACCACACTTGTGATCTGAATGAGTTTCTTCTCCCATAAGCCCTCCCTGTCCACATGTGGATAGCAGACATGGGACACAAACGTGCCAGCTGGACTCAGCCTCCCCCTACAGTGGTGTTCTTGGGTGGAGAGTAGAATTAGACCCATCCGAGAACAGAGAGCTCCCACGCATCAGAGAATTATCTTTCCATTCATGGCACAGTTTCCCTGACTGCCATCAGAGAAGTCTGGGGCAAAATGCCCCTGAGTCTCAGCTCCTCTGACCTCTCCATTTGAGCCCAATGTCTGAGGCAGCTTCAAGTCCTGTCTTGTATATCCCTGTTCCTGGAGCATATCCCTGTTCCTGGAGACCCTGCTGATTGTGCACCATGGGAGAGGGTGGGCTGTGTCTCTTCATGGGTCAGAGAGCCTTTCTGATGGAATTTGTCTGTCTGACTCATAGGAAAATGAGACCAACACGAAGATGATGAAAGTGAGCACTGTGGCCCTCATGTAGGGGTGGATGGGATGTGAAAGTGAGGGACACCCCTTGGGAGGGAACTCTCTGGCTCTATTCTGCATCTTAGATTTATTGGAAGGGTTTGATACACAGAGAAGAAAGGTACCCATCCCCGTGGAATGTGTGGGAGGAGGATTGAATACAAAAACATAATCCTGCAGGATGGGCTCTTTGTACACAACTCTGAGAACAAGTCAGCGCTGCCTTGGAGTGGAGGGGAGGAGTAGGACTTTTCAGACAAAAGCCCCAGAGACTGTCCCCCGCTCCCTTCTTCTCCCATCATGTCCATCCTGACAGGGCCTGAATTCTACCCAGACCCTGTCAACATCCTTTCCTTCCACCTCCTCTCACTCTAGGAGATCACAGTGCTTCAGAAGATGCAACAGCTCCAGGTGGCTGTAGAAAGCCACCATCCTCAGTCTGAGGAGCAATTTTGGGTATGGTTTAACTCAGGGGAGTGGCTAGTGATAATGAGAGGTAAGAGCCCAGCAGACTGGCAGAAGGTAAAAGGAGACTCTCTCTTCAGGCCAGCTGAAGAGAGCCTGTGGGCATGGCTCCTTGGTCAGCAACAGACCCAGTTGCATGATGCCTGCTGGGGCACCAGGACACCAGCTGGGCAGTCATGGGAGGGTGCATAGGATATGTCCCCTGGTAGTCTCACAGCATTTACTTTTTCCTACAGCTACTACCTGTCATCCCAGCTGGAGCCCCCATCTCAGTAGGCCAGCAACACCCATTCAGCACCTCTAGTGGCTGGAACCATTGTGTTCAGCCACCTCACACAGCCACCATACACTGCTGTACTTATACCTGCGGTGGACCATCTAATCCAAAGCCAACAACAAATTTTCCACAGTCCAGTCCTAGCCTCCTCACCATTCCTGAAACCCCAAGAGTCCTGTGCCTTGGCCTCTCCTTCAGCAGCATGGGTATTACCCTCTCAAACCCAGGCTGCCGCCCAGAAGCCAGCGCCAAATATCCATCTCCATGTGCAACAGTCACACTGCCTGAGAACTCCTAGCTGTTCCTGGGCCACACAGCCACTCCAGGAACTTAGTGGTCCTGGTCAATCCTCATAGTCTAGTGAGGCCCAGCAGGTGATGAACTATCACGTGCACACTTCAGGGACACAGCAAGAGCGGGAGAACATGCTCACAGCAACCATTGACTCCTGCAACCTCGTGGTGGATGTACAGCACCTGCTGCATCCAGGGCCCCACCAGGATATGGAGCAGGATACCAGCCCTACACCATCCTTGTTCTACAGAGTAGGCCCCAAGTAGCCCCCTTCGAATGAATTACTGCTCAGGTCCGAGGGGCCTCACTGCTGGAGACCAAGTGCTCCTGCTGCTGGGATCAGGTCCTGAAACCTCTGCGGGTGAGACAGGTGTATGGTGAGGCAAGCAACTGTTACCTGGCACACCAAGGATCACCGCTCCCACAGGAGGCACTGTGGCACCTCCCCTTTACAGGCACACCTGCAGAAGATGAACTTGCCCTGAATAGAAGGATCTGATGTCCTGGTGTCCTGCCAGAAAGCCCTTCAACTGGAAGCTGGAAATTGTTCCCTTAAAGGGCCAGGGGTGAGCATATTCAGCTTTGACAACTGGGCTCTGTCCACCAACTAAACTTTGCCCTGGACTCGTAACAGCAACCTTCCACAGACAAGCTGTGAGTGAAGAGCCACGGCTGTACTCCCGCAGAACTTCACGTTAGCACACGGAAAACTCAAATGTCAAAGTCTTATAAAATTTTGTTCTTTTGAATTGTTTTCACCATGTGTAAATGTAAAATTTATTCTTTTTGCTCGGGCCATACAAGAGCTGGCAGAAGCAGGTTGCATTCCACTCAACTCTGGCTGAAATTGAACTCAAATGAGGACTGGTGGCGTGGAGCAAGCCCTGTCTCCTTACAGCACAGATTTGTCCCAGGAGGGGATAATCCTTCTCAGTCACCTTGTCCCATCCCTCATCTTGGCTTCGAGAGTAGTTCAGATTGAGAGTGAGGGAACAGCATGGGCCTCAGCAATAAGAAGGCAGGAGATGCAGGGTCACAGATCCACATGCTTGATCACACTCAACAGGCACACTGCAGGGTTTTTTTGCACCAAACTGAGCAGAGACATGACCTGCCCAGGAAGGTAAGGGTAGGAACTCTCTGGGTTGGGGAATGTTCTATACTCTGCAACTATAAGGAAACTTCACACAGCGGCCAATACAGAAAACACAGAGGATAAAAAGAACAAAAATGCAAATAGGACATCAGTCTGGCCAGTTGGGCCTCACAGGCCAGTTGGGTGAGGAGGCCTAGATGGTTGGTGGTGGACTCCTGCATGCAGGGGGCCTAGGACTTCCATGTCACAGTTGAGGGAGGGAGCTGTCAGAGTCCCAGGAGAACAGGTAAGAGCTGGAGCCACAGAGCAGGTGAGGAACCCTGGCTGCTACTTGGGTTCTCAGAAGCTGGGGTGGGGGCATGCACACAGGTGGCCCCTTGGCCCACCTCTGCCCCTGTGTTTGCTCATCTCCTGAGGTGACACCATGTCCAGAGATCAGGGACATACCACCTGACCATCATCCCCAGTTCTCCTTGCCAGAACCAGACAAAACATGGCATGGGCAGAGGGTCTGGGCCTGGGACCTGGGCAAGGGTCGGGGGGGTCTCCCTTGGCAGGTCTCCTTCCCCAGATAGGCTGGCTGCACCATCACTTGTCAATCTGCTGCCACGTGGCCTAGGTTCAGTGGCTCAGCAGCTCATTCTGGACACATCAGTCCTTGGCTCCTGGCTTTTCTTGTTACTAGAGCAGGTTTTTTCTCAACACAAGACTTAGAGGATTCAGAAGGCAGGAATCATTTCTGTCTTTCCCCCTAAAGGTCAGCATCCCAGTATTCTCCTGTGAGGCTCCACTTCTGTTCCTCAGGCTTTCCTCTGGGAGGTGATGACTTAGGGGCTGAGACTCAATAAACACTTCAAGAAACATGGTCATTCCAGACAGTATTTAAGCCTAAGACAGAAGGGTGACTGAGGCCACATTACCATGTAAAGTTTCCAAAATAGAGCCTCAAACCAAAGACATTCTGATAAGGTAGAGGTCAGTAACAAGGAAAGGTAACAGAAGGAGGAGCATCAAATAGATTTCTTATTTATCAGTGGCACAGCAGGGGATTATTCTCTATTTTTGTCTCATGTGAAATGTTCACAAACAAACCTTTAAAAACTTGATATCCATTACTTGATGTACAGCAATAAATAAACACTCGTATGCATGTCAAAGGTACAGTTGATAATATTGTCAATTGGAGAGAACAAGTTGGTGTTTGGGAATATGTGGAAGAAACTGCATATTTAGGATTTCATTGCAAGCCCTGAAGGGTGAGACTGGGGGAAAAGGGTGGTGGATTTGAGACTCCAATTAGTCTGAATGTGAATGGACTAAACGCACCACTGAAAAGACATAGAATGACAAAATGGATTAAAAAATCACCAGGCAACAATATACTGCCTTCAAGAGACCCATCTCACTAGAAAGGACATACACAGACTCAAAGTAAGAGGATGGGAAACAAATTTTCAGGCGAATGGAACACAAAAGAAAGGAGGAGTCGCGATCCTAATTTCAGACAAAATACCATTTAAGCTATCAAAAATTAAAAAAGATACAGAGGGCCACTACATAATGATAAAAGGTTCACTCCATCAACAAGAAATATCTATCCTAAACATATATGCACCCAACATAGGTGTGCCAACATTCATAAAGCAACTTATAGGAAAACGAAAGAAAGACATTGACTCTAACACCATAATAAGTGGGGACTTTAATACACCACTCACAACCTTAGACAGATCATCAGGACAAAAAATCAGCAAGGAGATCCGGAACCTCAGTGAGACTCCTTTTGCCATACACTTGAAAAACGTAGTGGAAAAACAAGTTCCTGGTAAAGCACTGAAATAACTATGAGGGGAATCCCCAGAAACCAGAATTATGTTTTGAAAGGCAAGCCCTGGGTAGTATTAGTTTACTCCACTAAATAAGTGTTCTAGGAACTCATCACATCACTGTATCAGTTAGCATTTTTGAAAGAGCTGCATTTATCTCAAGAAAATTTTCATTGGAGATTTTTCCTACATGTTTGCCCATTTCATGATGGGTGATTTATGAATGCACTTGCCATACCCTGTTAAGTGTTCAGCAGCTTTTGACCAAAACCTTCATAACCCCAATCTCCCCTCCCACAGTTCCCTACCCTCCCTATTCACCTGACCTCACCCCAAAATAGTTTTTTAAAAATTTTCCCCATGAAAAAGGTCCTCAAAAGACAACTTTTTGCTGATGCAGAAGAGGTGAAACAAAGGCAGAAGCACTAAAAGGCATAAAATTGCTAAGTTCAAAAATGGTTTTGAGCAGTTGAAAATGTGTCTCAACAGGTATACTGCATCTAATAAAATAATTTGAAGGTGACTGAAGTATAAACATGTAAATTACACATTATCTTTAATAAATTCGAGGTTTTTGGGTCCCCCTGAGTGTACAGCAGGCAATTAGATCAAAGTGGCTGCAGTGCTCTAGGTTTCTATATGAGAAAAATAAACTTTAATTCAAATGCATTCTTGCAAATTACTCACCTAGAAGGAAAAACAATTTAGGCTTAATCAAGCACAAATCTCCAATTAAGCTCTGACTCCATAACAAAGAAATATTCACCTGGATAGTTCAACAAGGGGACTACATAATTGTAATTAATCAGTTATTGAAAGTGGTTTGCTTATACAATCCTTTACTTCAAGACCCTCTTGGTGATTCCCAAACCAAGGTTGGATGCACCCCAGTTCATGAATCACTGCTCAAATAACCCTTTCAACATTCTAATGGTGCATCAGTTTAATTTTTAGGAGGAGAAAGAAGGGACTGCAGCCTATGGACCACAGCTCCTTTTACACATAAACCCACACACACCCAGTGGGGGTTCTCCCATGATAACCCTTCCAGACGTGGGGCTGCTGGCACAGAACTGCTCACGGACAGTCTAGGAAGGCCTGCATAGTGATGGAATAGGATACCCGGAGTCTGGTCCACAGACTCTGTTGCTGATTGCGGGAAGGACTGATCCCACCACAGCTGGTTCCTGGATGTTCCAATCACAGGGCTCCCCCTTCTCAAAAGAACTGACCATCACACACTCACCATTTTCTGGCTTCTGAGGTGTCTGGAATTTCTGCACAGGGATCTTCCAATGTTTGATAGTCACAGGCAAAATGTTTTGTGTGGTATAACATGTGATCTATCCTTGAGAATATTCTGTATGCACCTGAGAAAAATGGTCATCCTTGGATGATATTCGATTTTGTTGGTGGAGAGTTTTGTGTATGTCCATTAGGTCCATTTGATCTAGGGTGTGGTTCCTTACTATTTTCTTACAGATCTTTTGCGTTGTTAGTCTCTCCATTATTCAAAATGAGGTATTGAAGTCTTCTGCATTATTGTATTGCTGCCTTTTCCCCCTTTCAGTCCTGTCAATATTTGCTTGAGATATTTTGGAGCTCTTAATATCGTCTGCATATATATTTGCAATTGTTATATTCTCCTGCTCAATTGAGCTTTTTATTACACAATACCTTTCATTTTCTCTAGTGACTTTTTGGACAAAGTCTTGTTGACCAACGTACAGTCACCCCTGTTCTCTCCTTTTCTTTTTTATTATTATTACTACTATTTTTTATATTAAAGATGTGGGGTACAATTCAGGGTTAAGTATACAAACATTTATTTATGCAGGTACTCTTGTTGATGAGGTGTGCCCCTTCCTCCCCTAGCAATTTCCCTCAACTGCCAATCCCACCCCACCTCCCCTGATAGTTTCCCATACTTCCAAATGCTTTCTTACTGTATTATAATGGTTCAAGTTCTGCTTATGAGTGAGGACATATGGTACTCTGTTCTTTGTTTCTGTTTTAGATCACTGAGTATGATCAACTCCAAATTCATCCAAGTTGCTGCAAAGTCCATATATTTGTCCTCCTTTATGGCTGTCAAATATTCCATTGTATATATGTACCACATTTTCTTTATCCAGTCCAGGTTTGATGGGCAACATGGTTGGTTCCATGTTTTTGCTATTGTGAATAGAGCTGCAGCTATCTTTTTTGTAGAATGATTTGAGTTTCTCCAGGTGTATTCCCAATAGGGGAATGGCTGGGTCTTATGGAAGGTCAATTTTGTCCAGGCTTGGTGGCTTAGCCTGAAATCCCAGCATTTTGGGAGGCCGAGGTGAGTGGAATGCCTGAGCCTGTGGGCTCA
The DNA here is from genome assembly GCF_000164805.1 of Carlito syrichta. NCBI lineage: Eukaryota > Metazoa > Chordata > Mammalia > Primates > Tarsiidae > Carlito > Carlito syrichta. Next base: position 9,426 of record NW_007046033.1, read on the forward strand.
AGACCTGCCTGGGCAACTTGATGAGACCTCATCTCTACAATAAATCAAAAATGAACCGGGCATGGTAGCACGCACATGTAGTTCCAGCTACTTGGAAGGCTGAGGTGGAAGGATCACCAGAGCCCAGCAGGTAGAGGCTGTGGTGGCTGGGAGCAGCCACTACACTCCAGTCTGGG
>NW_007046033.1:9964-11342 GCF_000164805.1 Carlito syrichta
GGTCTCGAACCCGCGGGCTCAGGCAATCCACTCACCTCGGCCTCCCATAGGCGCAGGATTTCAGGCTGAGCCACCAAGCCCGGCCTTTTTGCCCATTTTTAAAACATACTCAATAATTATTTTATTAATAAAAAAATCAAACATTAAGTATGTATTCATCTTAATGGAAGAGATTGGTAATGGCCACCATGGCCACTGAAACCATGACCTTGACCTTGTTGCCATCATGTGGCAACCCAAAAGTTTTAAAAATGAGCTTGGTGGAGTTCTCGGGTACTTGGAGATGCCACCTTATGAATTGAGAGAGACATAGAGCCAGTAAGACTCCAGGCCACATCTCCACATCAACCAAAATAGCTTTTCGTGTCTATGTTGATTTCTAATTTTATATCACTAAAGGATCCCACTGGAGTCTGACAATCTACACATTCATGAGTGAAAGCAAATCCTTATGTTAGTTATTTTTCTGAATGATTAATAAATCAAAGAGTATACTATTTGACATTATGTCATGGGATTGGGTGTCAGTGACTACTCATTTCCTCGTAGGCATCCATTTACCTATCACCAAGTTGAATGTTTTGGCTTTTTATCAGCTGTCTAGATTTATCCAAAGTATGGATTAGCAACCATGGTTAAGATTAGAAATTACGGATAATGATTCCTACACTTTTTTTTTTTGAGATTAGGTCTTCACTCTGTTGCCCAGGCTGAAGGGTAGTGGCATGATCGGGACTCCTTGGAGCTTCAACCTACTGGAATCAAGTAATCCTTCTGCCTGGCTAATTTTTTTTTTTTTTAGATAAAATGTCACCATATTGCTTAGGCTGGTCTCTAACTCCTGGGCTCACATGATCCTCCCGCCTCAGTCTCCCAAAATGTTGAGATTGTAGGCTTGAGACACCACACCTGGCCATTATTTCTACTTTTAAACAAATTCAACATGGCACTAAAAATTCCTTTCTATTGCATAACTACATTAACATTTAAACAACATTAATAATATATAAAATAGGTTTGAGGAGAATAGATAAAATGAGAGGCTATAGCTTAAGTAGTGGTCATACTGAATAACAAATCAAATATCTACAGATTTGTTTTATTTGGTAAGGAAATCTCTTAATAATAATGACACTAATTACTAAAAATCAGTAAGTATAATTATCATAGCAACATTCATATTGGATGAACTGTCTTTTTTTATCAATATTTTTTATTATGATGTTGTAGGGTATAGTTAAGGGTTAGGTAAACAAATACATTTCATTCAGGCACCCTGATGATACGAGGTGTTTCCCCGTCCCCAGACAGATATTTGCTACCATTAATCCCATCTCCCTTCCCCCCCATAGTTTCCCACTACTGTCAGTCATTTTCT
>NW_007046034.1:0-2028 GCF_000164805.1 Carlito syrichta
TGGATTCTCTGTCGCCCAGACTGGAGTGCAGTGGCCGCTCCCGGCCACCGCAACCTCGACCTGCTGGGCTCTGGTGATCCTTCCGCCTCAGCCTTCCAAGTTGCCGGAATTACAGGCGTGTGCTACCACGCCCAGCTAATTTTTTTATTTATTGTAGAAATGAGGTCTCGCTGCCCAGGCGGGTCTCGAACCCGCGGGCTCAGGCAATCCACTCACCTCAGCCTCCCAAAGGCGCGGGATTACAGGCTGAGCCACCGAGCCCGGCTCGTATTTCTTTTTAAAAGGGAAAAGTAAGCCTCCCAGGGTGTCCTTAACCCAGAGTACGGGGAGCACAGGATCCTCAGCCCTGGCTATCTGCAGCAGCAAGCAGCACCCACCTGACTGTGCCTGGACTCCCCATATTTCCCATTGAGGTTGGTCCTGTGGCAGTTCTTGTACCACCAAGCTCCCTTGTAGGACATGGCACAGTTGGTGACTGCAACATCATTGTCTCTGTCCTCTGTGGAGAAAGGGCGTCCCTGATGATAGCTAAGGGAGTCCCCTGCAAAAAAAAAAGACACATTCATAAGGCTGCCCCATGTGTCGCTCTTTTTTTTTTGAGTTGGAATCTCACTCTGTCTCTGAGTGCAGTGGTACACTCACAGCTACCACAGCCTTGATCTGCTGAACTCAAGAGATCCTTCTGCCTCAGCCTTCCAAGTAGCTGAAACTATAGGTGTGCACTACAATGCCTGGGTAATTATTTTATTTATTGTAGTGATGAGGTCTCACCAAGTTGCCCAGGCTGGTCTCGAACTCTTGGGCTCAGACAATTCTCTTGCATCCGCCTCCCAAAGTGCTGGGATTACAGGTGTGAGCCACTGCGTCCGGCTATGTTGTTCTTTTATCAGGATTTCTGGACATCTGACCTACTCGCAGCAAACCTGTCCTCCACTCATGGAACCTTCCACTTGGCACTCCACTCCCACCACCTTTAGCCTGGCTGTACCGAACTCTCACTGCAGCTGACTTCCATGTTGCTCTTCCTCATCCCTGGACCTTTTGCTGAAAATTCTGTCCACTCAGCCCCATCTCACCAGTCTTGGCTGTTCCTGTAGGCTGGCCCTGAGACACTGGCCACTCATGGTTCCCTTTGTCTCCACGGGAGACAGTGATGGGCCAGGCTGCCTTGAATTGTCGGGTCACCACTGTGCAGCCTCAACCTGGCTGCTCCCTGGCTCGGCAGGCCTGGCCAGACCACACCCAAAAGCCTGCACTCAGAACTTGGTTCCACACGTAGAGAGGGACATTAGCAAACGAGCTCCCATCTATGGAAAACAGGATGAAAAAATGTCATGATCCCATCACAGGAAGAGGGCTTGGGACGACTGGGCTGGATCTTGAGGGAGAGGGCTTTGAAGGGGTCACACGGTCCATGGTTACTGTCACCAAATATTTGATGGGCTATTGAGAAAAAAATGAAATAAATCCTGTGGGAATGTCTGAAGATTGGTAGGTAGAGACTAAAAAGGCACATTTTGGCAAAATATATGAGGAGAAATGATCTAAATATTAGAGCTGTTCACAAGTGGCGTAGACTCTTTAGAGAGGTGGTGAGATTCCCATTCTTAGAGGCAAACAGAGGCTAGGTGTTCTTTTGGGATGTTGTGCAGAGGCTCAGATGGATTGAGTATTTGAGGTGAGGGATCAGACTGTCGCTAATTTATAACAATTGGTAAAACTTTCAGCAGGACTCGTCACTTGGGAAGTTGAGAAGATTGCTCATACTATTTAGTGAATTAAAGTGCTCTTAGGTTTAAGCTAGGAGAGATCATATAGTCTGGTTCGGTGGCTGCTGAGTTCCATGCTCGCAATAGCCATGCAAGACCTCTGAATGCTTTCCACCACAATTTAGCTCTCAGGGGATTGATCTTTATTCTGTAGGGAAAGCCGAACCCCTCAGGGAAAGTCCTTAGCTCAACATGCCATTGTCTCTGTTCCATCCTCTTCATCTTCCCCTTCTGTCTCCAGGGATCCATATTTTGTGTC
>NW_007046035.1:0-8809 GCF_000164805.1 Carlito syrichta
ATTCTTCCGCCTCAGCCTTCCAAGTAGCCGGAATTACAGGCACGCACTACCATGCCCAGCTGATTTTTTGATTTATTGTAGAGATGAGATCTCGCTGCCCAGGCGGGTCTCGAACCCGCGGGCTCAGGCAATCCACTCACCTCAGCCTCCCAAAGGCGCGGGATTACAGGCTGAGCCACCGAGCCCAGCTCTTAATGATTTTTAAGAGTCTAAAGGGGTCTTGAGACGCCAAAGTTTGAGAATCATCTACTTCATGTATACCAAACTTAAAAAAACTATTTTATAAAAGATAATTTCTGTATATTTCATCATGCAATATGGGGATGTGTTTGGATGGTCTTAAATTTTAGGTTCCTGAAGGAAAGAATCTCTGTTAGCATAGCGTGATGCCCACGTCTTGTCACTGCTAGATAGATACAGGACACGCTTTGGGTTCCAGGTTACAAGAATTTCTTGTGAGTCGTGGTACCAGCTGGTAAGTGGCCTCCTGCCTCCTTGTGTGGTTCTGTTTTGAACCTCAACTTTATGATCTTCTGCTCCTTAAGCTGACTGTACCTCACCCCTCTTCATTAACAGGGGAGACTAGTAAGTGGGTGTTAAGGACTGGTGTTTAAAAAAAAGAAAATTATAAGAATGAAAAAAGACACAATTATCAAATGTGTGTGGTTGTCTTTTCAATTAATAAAAAACTCTCCTTTTGACAGAGGGAGTAGCCTGCAAACAGAAAGTGAATTGAGATATTGTTTCTGTCCCTGAACTTGCTGTGCTTAAACTTAGTGTACCCTTGATTTTTTAGTCACATTTGCAACTAATATTTTATTTCTGTGAAAATATAGTTTAAAATGTTTGGCTGACATTTAGCATTGAAAAATTTCTGTTTGGCACATATAGTAAAAGTCACATCAAACTATATTCACAGTTATATTTGTGTGATGATTTTACATCCTGATTAAGTTGTAACAGAAATAATCGGTATATATATGGTTGATTTATATACTCAGTTTCATGCTTTAGCATTGTAGGTATATAAATGTAATGACTTAATTGCAAGGCAAGTCTAGCCATTGTTTGGAGATCAAATCAAATGGGGTTTTTAAACGCATAGTCAGCTGTTGTTTATTATTGTGTCTGGGGTAGAGATGCTATTAAACACCATGGTTTACTACTTACACAAAGATATTGTTCTTAAAAATGTATTCCCAATATACTTTTTCCATTAGCACAGCAGATAGTACCCGGAGAAGCATATTATGGTATTAATTGGTTAGAGGGGCTAATGGGAACAACTCTTGAAGGCAGAGAAATGAATAAGAAAAAAAAGGTAAGCTAATTATTTGAGTGGGTGAACTTAATTGTTCTACTAATGATATCTGCCATTTTTATTGTGCTATCTTTCCTGTTTTCTTTAGCTTTCATCTTTTTCCTTGAGCAGTTGTTAACAGCCAACGAGTTCTCTTACAGAAAAAATGACTGAAGGTTGGCTAACAAGAATTTCAGTTTTTGTGTTAAGTATAACTTTTCCAGAAAAAAAGGCCAACAATTTTAACCCAGCCTAACATAAATTGGTGAAACTGGTTTTTATCTTTGCTTTGGGCATATTGAAAGTCTGCTCCATTTGTAGTGCACCACTGGGGCAGAGTGTGTATTGACTAATTGCCTAGCAGAGACCCAAGGGACATGTGAACAGTGCACTTTGGCCACAGCTAGTTAGCCTGGAGCAGATGCCAAAGTTTATTTTCTTTGCAGTTTTGTGGCCTTCACCAGTAAGAAGAGTCATGAATTTCATCAGATTTTTTAGCTAGACTACTCATGAATTGCATGTTTATTGGCATTTCATAGCAAGAGACTTAATTATATGCAAGTCAGTGACCAAAGAAGACTCACTTATAATGCAGTTAGGAGAAAGGCACATTATTCTATGGTTATGTTATGCTGAGAAACAATCCATGTATTCCTCTGTTTGTCATTATATTTTTATTTGTAAACAGTCACAGTAATAGGGAAAGGTATTTATAAACCCTGCTGTATGTCCTGAAGTTACCAGCTTATAGGGGGAGAATGCTGGAGAAGTAAAGGCCTGGGTGTGTGAAACAAAAGTCTCATGTTGGAAACTGCCTGACTCAAGTCTCCTCTTTGGGCTTTTGTGATCACTTGTAGTGATCAGGTATAGGTGAGAAACAAGTATTATTATGTTCTGATCCAATTTAATTGCATTATCTTTAACCATCCCTGCCATAGACAGTTTTCTTGTCACCTAACTCAGTTCCTAAGTGAGGCATTGGGGAGAAAATTTCTCTTGGGCACCATGTAGTTTCAACCATCTCCTTCCTGCTCTGGTCTTTCAGGCTTCAAGCTTCTCCACCTATCTTAGCCACAGACCTAGATTTAGGCTGCCCAAAGTTGTCTAGGTGCAATAGAGACTTGGACAGTTCAGATTCAGAATTCACCTTTTTAGTGCAAAGGATGCTTTGTGGTAAGACTTGGAAAACTGGTAAAAAGTCACTTAGAACACCAGGATTCCACTTTCAGCTAAAATTGATCCAGATAATTTATGCTTTGTCCAATCATCAGTAAAAAATAATAGTTAGTAGAGAGACAAGGGAATCACTGCATATTCATTTACTGTCACGGGAAAATTTATATTACTAATTCTCTAATATGTTCTCGAATTTTACCCTAAGTTCCTTAATCGCCTCACATAAAAGGCTGTAAGGCATGTTCTTATGATTTCCTTTAATCATCCTTTAACATGATGACAATACCAGAGCAGATCCAAATTCCCTGTTTGATAACAGAGACCAGTTTTTTTCTATTTTTTAGCTTAATTTTAATTTATTTTAAAGTTTTAATGTTCTTGAGGCTCCAACTTGATTAGTGCATGCTCAGCTAAGGTGAGGAATTTCTGACTGATGTGTTTTTGTTGGTTTTAGTTTTTGAAATTATGTATTTGCTACAAAGTAATGTACTTGTCTCAATGAGAATGGTGTAAAAAACTGAAAAGGCCTTATGTGATATGTATCGTAGTTAATAAATCAGTTTTGTAAAAATAATAAAATGTTTCAATGTTTCTGTATTGCTAAACAGATGACTCTATTTATTGCAGGAGCAAAATATTCCTAGGTTTATGTTTTCTCTGAATAAGAAGTTGGTAGTATGACACCTCGTTGCTCTTGGTCTTTGGTTTCCTGCTTTGATTTTGTTTTTAATAAAAAATTTATTTTTATAAAGGATTCCTAAAGCATTTCCTGATATGTAAACTACCATAAAGGTGAGAGGGTAAAAACATATAAATACAGTCTTTTTGGATATTCAAGAACTATAACAAAGTTCTCAAATGTAAATTAAAGTCTTTCTTTTGGTATGTTTCCAGCCAAGGACAACAATTCCTAACCTAAGTCTTGTTCATTTATTCCATGGGAACCTCAAGAGTCTGTGAAGCTCATCATGGCTTAGATTAATGAATAACATGAAAAGTAATGGCTATTTCTTTGGTTTTCTGCATCACAGAGTTTATCCGGGGTTATCTCTCCTTATCCTCAAAATTTGATGTGATTCATAGCCTCATTAAAGAGGGATAAGCAATATAATATAACCTAAATATCAATGATAAATTTTTTAAATGCTGCCATTACACAATACGTTCATGTAATGAATTTTCATGTTAGCCCCGAATCTTAAAATAGTAAAGAAATAAATATTTTAAAACGTAAAAAGTGCAGATTCTCACAAGATGTCTAAATAATAAATACATTTTTATATATTTACAAATACAATCAAAAGAATAAACAAAGTACAAAATTTAAAAAACTAACAAAAATGCACAATGGAAATAAAAGAAATAAAATAATTTAATTAAATGCAGAAACTAATAAAATACACAATGTAAAAAAATTAGTGAACAAAATCAATTGTTTTTATATATTCTTTAATCAAATAAAACTCTGGAAGCCGGGCTTGGTGGCTCAGCCTGTAATCCTGCGCCTTGGGAGGCTGAGGTGAGTGGATTACCTGGGCCCGAGGGTTTGAGAACCGCCTGGGCAACCGCCTCATCTCTACAATAAATCAAAAAATTAGCCGGGCATGGTAGCGGCCACCTGTAGTTCCAGCTACTCAGAAGGCTGAGGCAGAAGGATCGCAGGAGTCCAGCGGGTCGAGGCTGAGGTGGCTGGGAGCGGCCACTGCACTCCAGTCTGGGCCACGGAGTGAGACTCCAACTTAAAAAAAAAACAAAAACAAAACTCTGGAATAAAGAAAATTCACTATCAACATCACAATCTAATATGGTACTAGAGGTCCTCAATGATACAAAGCAATAGGAAAAATACAAGTCATTAAAAAGTATGTGTACCGCGCTTTGGGAGGCTGAGGTGACTGGATTGCCAGAGCTCGCGGGTTTGAGAACGCCTGGGCAACTTGGCGAGACCTTATCTCTACAATAAATAAAAAAATCCGCCGGGCGTGATAGCGTGTGCCTGTAATTCCGGCTATTCGGAAGGTTGAGGCGGTAGGGTCGCCAGAGACCAGCAGGTCAAGTTGCGGTGGCCATGAATGTGCCACTGCACTCCCGTCTGGACGACAGAGTGACACTCCAACTCCAAAACAACAACAACAAAAAGTATGTGTATATCAGAAATGTATTTCATTAAAAGTATATATGGGGGTGCCAAAAATTTATACACATTTAAAGTGACGATATCTACATACTACTTTTTGAAGTTGAAGTGATTTATGGTAGCAATGTGTTGTATGATGTTTGCTGAACCGTGCTTCCACCATTTTCTTTGAATCTCCTACCTGTTGCATGCTGACACTAACATTCATTTGATTCATGCCATATTTTGAGCTAACGTCATACTTTAAGTATGTATATATATTTTTGGTACTACTGCATATTCAGATATAGGCATAGACATATATATGTATATGTATATGTGTGTGTGTATATATATATATATATATACAAGATAATAAAATATTGTTTGCAAGAAATATAGTTTTATACCTAGAAAATGCAAGAAAATAACTGAAAAATGGCTAGAATCAATAAACAATTCAGAAGAATGCTTGAATAGAAGACTAAAACAGAAAAATCAAGAATTTTTTTGTGCATCAATGATAACTATTTGGAACATATTATGCTGAAAGAACATTTTATTCACACATAATCATGAATTCCTTAGACATAACTGTGACAGGAACTATGTATAACTATATGAAAAAAATTATAAACTGCTACTAAAGGAGCCCCTACATATATCTGAACAAATAGAAGAGGAATATCTTGAGATAACTCAAATAATAAAGACATTAGTTCTTGAAAAAAAATCATCAAATTCAATGTAACCCAATCAAAATATTAACAAGAGTTTTCATGTACAATTGCAATCTCATTCTTTTAAAATTCTTTTAAAATTTTATATGCTAATTTTCATATTACTTATTATGTTTACTTTTAAAGTAATACATGATTATGACATTTATCACAAAATTGCTGCTCTTTGCAAAGAGAGAGAAAATGAAAAAGAGAAAATAGCAATCATCTGTTATAAAATATCAAAGATAACTACTGACAATCTTACTCTTAAGTTTACATAACAAATGCATAACGTAATTAAGAAAATTCCAAAAAGAAACAATTACTCCAGGTATCAATGTTATAATTTTCTCTGAGTGCTTCTATATTTTTTGAATCATGTACAAATATTAGTTTTGTATTACTTGTGCAATGTTTAAAGATGCACCAAAATAGAAAGAAAAATGTAAGAAAGGAGGATGAAGACTCAGAGTTTCAGAAAGATATTTCATTCACAAGGAGCATTAGATTAAAACAAAAAAATATATAGTTAGGAAATAAGGATCAACTAAGAAGATGGAAAAATGTCTTTCTTGATAAAGAAAAAGATACTAGTGTGAAGGTTGATGTGATTGGTGGGAGATGAAGGAAGTACTAATAAATTATAACCTGATGAAATGAACAATGTCATAGAAGGGATGGTGTGGCAGAAATAGCTGGAGAGGGAGTTGATTTAAAGGAAAGTTTTGTATACACACACTATTGAACATATGTACTGAGCATTACCTAAAATCGTTTCTAAAAAGTGAGATGAGGTGAGGATTGAGGGGGCATGGGGAATGAAGAAAAGGGGGAAAAACTGAGCATACTGTCAGTTTGGAATTTTATTTTGGTTTGTCCAATTTATTATTTTGGTATGTGAGGAGAAAGCTCTATTTAAGATATCTTTTTAAATTAAATGCTAAATTTTAAGATAATTGTAGTTTCACATGTAGTTATAACAAACAATGCAGGGGGATTCTGTGTAACCATTATTTAGTTTCCATCAATGGTAGCATCATATAAAATGACAGTATAATACCACAAACAAAATATTCACATTAATAAAGACATATGGTCAAGACCCACAGCATCTCCATGTCCACAATGTTCCCTCATACTGCCTTTTCATAGCCACACCAATTTCCCCCTGCATCCAACCCTCTTTAACACATTGGAATCACTAATCTATTCATTATTTCTATGTGCATTTTTTCATGTTATATAAATAATATCATGCAAAATGTGACCTTTGGGAATGAGCTCATTTCACTTAGCATAACTCTTCTGAAGTTCACCCAGATTGTTTCGTGTACCAATAGTTTGTTCCTTTTATTGATGAGTGACATTCTATGGTACGTATGCACCATGGTTTGTTTAACCATTCACCCACTAAAGGACATTTACATTCTTTTTCTTTTTTTGGTATTTTGAATAGGCTGCTATAAAGATTTTATTATAGATGTCTGTACATATAACTTTTCCTTTCACTAAGATAAATATCCAGGAGTGCAATTTCTAGATCAGATGATAGTTTCAAGTTTAGTTTTTTTGAAACTACCAAGTTATTTTCCAGAATGATTGTACAATTTTCAATTTCCAGCAATGTATGAGTGATCCAATCTCTCTTCATTCTCTCTGTCATTTGTTATTGTCCCTATGCTTTCATTTTAGTCATTCCAATAGATGTGCAGTGATATCTCATTGTGCTTTTTATTTTTTAAAAGATGTGGGGTACAATTCAGGGTTAGATATACAAACGGTGATTGTACAGGTAAGCTTCACTTGGGTCCCCACATCACCTGGTTTGAGATCAGGTATCCTTACTGATGAAGTATGCCTCCCCACTCCCTCCCCTGGCAGTTTCCCACTACTCTCCATCCCTTTCTTATAGTACTATAATAGTTCAAGATCTGCTTCTGAGTGAGAACATGTGGTACTCAGTTCTTAATTTCTGTGACAGATCATTGAGTATTACAGACTCTGAATCCATCCAAGTTTCTGCAATGTCCATAATTTTGTTCTTCTCTATGTCTACATAATATTCCATCATGTATATGTACCACATTTTTAAAATTCGGTCTACTCTCAATGGGCAGAATGATTGGTGCCACGTTTTTGCTACTGTGAATGATGCTGCAATAAACAAACGTGTGCAAATATCCTATCTTTTTTATAGAATGATTTGAGTTCCTCCAGGTATATTCCCAGAAAGGCGGTGGCTGGGTCATATGGGAGGTCAATTTTTAGATCTTTTAGGAATTGCCACACTGTTTTTCACAGAGGTTGTACTAGTTTGCACTCCCAACAGTTTAGAAGTGTTCCCTTTGCCCCACATCCTCTCCAGCATCTGTTGGTTTTTGTGTTATTGATGGCAATCCTGAATGGAGTTAGTGGTATATAAGTGTTTAATTTGCATTTCTTTAATGACAAGGGAGGCTGAGCATTTCTTAAGTATCTGTATGCTGCTCATATGTCTTCTTTAGAGAAGTGTCTATTCATATCTTTTGCTCACTTTTTAATAGGGCTGCCTGTATTTTTTCTTTTTGACATGTTTGAGTTCCTTGTAGATCCTAGATGTTAGGTCATTGTCAGATATACAGTTGGAAAATATTTTGTCGCATTCTGTGGGCTGTCTCCCCATTCACTTGATGATCTCTTTGGTTTTGCAGAAGCTTTTCAGTTTGATGAGGTCCCACTTGTCTATGTTATCTCTTATGGCATGGCAGTTGGTGTTTTGATTTAGAATTGGTTGCCAGTCCCAATTTCCATAGGGGTGTCTTCTGCATTTTCTAAGGTTTTTATAATTTGAGGTTTTACATTTAGGCCATTGATTTATTTAAAGTAGATTTTTGTGTATGGTGATAGGAAGGGATTTTGCTTTAATCTTCTGCATGTGGTCAGTCAGTTTTTCCAGTACCATTTACTGAATAGGTTCTTCTCTCCCCAGTGCTTGTAGTGGAGGCTTTGTCAAAGATGTGTGGATTGTGATATTGAGGTTTTCCTTCCGGAATCTCTATCCTGTTCCATTAGTTTATATGCCTGTTCTTGTACCAACACCAGGTTGTTTTGATTATTGCAGCCTTATAACAAAGTTTAAAGTCTGAAATTGTGATACCTCTTGCTTTGCTTATTTTGCTGAGGATTATTTTGGCTAATCATGGTTGTTTATGATTCCATATCAGTTCCTGTATTGTTGTTTTCCAGGTCTGAGAACAATGATGCTGGTAATTTAATGGGTATTGCATTAAATCTCTAGATTACCTTGGGTAGGATGGACATCATAACAATGCTGATTTTTTCAATCCATGAGCAGGAAATATTTTTCTATTTGTTTGTATCATCCGTGATTTTTTTCAGCAATGTTTTCTAGTTTTCTTGTAAAGGTCTTTTACTTCTCTGGTTAAGAAGATGCCAGCCGGCTTGGTGGCTCAGCCTGTAATCCTGCGCCTTTGGGAGGCTGAGGTGAGTGGATTG
>NW_007046035.1:9595-10513 GCF_000164805.1 Carlito syrichta
TGATTTTTTGATTTATTGTAGAGATGAGGTCTCACTGCCCAGGCGGGTCTCGAACCGCCAGCTCAGGCAATCCACTCACCTCAGCCTCCCAAAGGCATGGGATTACAGGCTAAGTCACCGAGCCCAGCTTGCTTGCAATATTTTCAATAGGATTGGTATCAGCTCCTCCTGGTATGTTTTGTAGAACTATACTGGAAAACTGTCTGGTCTAGGATTTTTTGTGGGTAGTTTTTCTGTGATAGAGTCTATTTCCTGGGTTATTATTGGTCTATTTAATGCCTCCGTTTCTTCTTGGTTCAACATTGGGAAGTTGTGTGATGTCAGGAAGTAACCATTTCATTTAGGTTTTCAAGTGTGTTTCCATACAGGTGTGCGTAATAATCTCTGATAATTTTTTTGTATTAATTCAGGGTTCATGTGATTTGATCTTTTGCATTTCTGATTGTGTTTATTTTGGGTTTTTCTCTCTTTTTCTAGGTCGGTTGGGATAGGGGTCCATCAACCTTGTTTATCCTTCCATAGATTCAGCTTTTTGTTTCATTGATTTTTTTCTATAATATTTTTGTCTTCTTTGTCTGTGTATTTGAACTTTTCCTTTGGTGATCTGGAATCTTCTACTGAAGTAAGGGTTTTGGTGGTCTTGTCTTTCCAGCTTCCTTAGGTGATTTGTTAGGTTGTTGACTTGTGATCTTTCCATTTTCTTGATGTGTATTCATAAAGAAATGAATTCCTCTATCAGTACTGCCTTCATGGTATCCCAGTAGTTTTGGTAAGATGTGTCTTTGTATTCATTTGTTTCTGGAAACTTTTAGTTTCTGCTTTGATTTATGTGTTGACCCAGTAGTTTTTCAGCATCATGCTGTTTAGTGTCCATGTCTTTGTGGGTTTGGGGGTAGCTTTGTTGGTGTTATTATTTAT
>NW_007046035.1:11509-12663 GCF_000164805.1 Carlito syrichta
TCCATGAAAGGAGCTGACCAGAACAATGGCTGCACCAAGGTGGAAGCATTCTTCTATAATTTACATTGATTTAGTGAGCTATTATAGAGCTCCATTTCTACTTGGTTCCAGAAGAATTGTAGTTTTCTGTGAACCAAGAGACATGTATAATTTATAGCACATTTTGGCTTACTTTGATAAAGAAAATTCTATCTTCATTCTTAAGAAATACATGTTGCACAGCCTGATGCAATTTTTTACGGAAGCAGTAAACTTTGTTTAAGTCCTTACTTTACAGAATATGCTTTTCTAACTGTGTGTGGAAACTGATGTTCATCTATTCAAACTATCTTAAAGCAGATAGTAGCAATCCTGTTGGAAAACAAAGCACTATTTTTTATTTGAATGCAAATACAAAGCAACACTTTCCTCTTTTTTGCAATTAAGTTGGCTTAAAACAAAAGAAAGAAAAAAGAAATACTATCTTGTTTTTGCCTTAAATAAGATATTTTTGTTCTAATTCATTTATTTTAAAAATATGTCCTTATTATTTTTATTAGGTAATATATGACCATATTTTGAAGGGTAAGATACTACTAGAAACCTTACATCAATATAATTACCCCACACTAAATCTCACTTCTGGGGCTGCTAAATCTAATACTTTAAATTTGAATTTTCAGAGGTAATAAAATTCTGAAACCTTTTCACAATAGTTTAATGTAGCAAATAATCAGTGATTTGCATTTCCCCCATGGCATTCCTTTGGGTGGCCAATCGTTTTTGTCCTAGGTTATCCCTTTCAATCACCCTGGCATGTCTGTTCCTTAATCTACATCCCTTATCCACTGAAGGCTGAATCTTTTCTTAGTTTACACACTCTATTTAGGTGGTCCACCTTAATCAAGTAGATCCTTGTACAAGAGTTCATAAAAGGTACAGTTCCAAAAAAATGCTTTAATCTGCCTGAGTATCTTATTTCAGATGGAAAGCAATTTTCTGTCAGATTTTCTAAAGTATCTCTTTTGTCAGAACCTAAAATACTACCTGCTTCAGAGTAGGCACTCAATAAGTCATTGTTGAATGAATTATTTTCTAGTTTACTGTGTAGGTATTTTGAAAAGTCCCACCCATATGCTGTTCTTTTTTTTTTAATATATATTTTTTATTTTAAA
>NW_007046036.1:0-4150 GCF_000164805.1 Carlito syrichta
GTTTAGTCCCTGAAATAAAATGTGGTTAGCAGAGGGAAGAGAATGGAGCAGACAGTGGGTCGAAGAGGGGGGTGGAGAGATAGAGGAGTAAGGGGGAAAATAAATGAGTGTGCCAACAAATGGAGAGAGAGACCTATACTGAAACGGATAAAAACAATAGACCACAGCTACAGACGAACCAACTCCCATACAAAAAGAAATAAAACATATAATGATGCTAACATACAAGCTAACCAACCACCTTATTGGTGTGCTGTTCCTCTATACGAAGATATGGTTACAGAGAGAAGAAAAGAGAAGAAAAGGAAGAGGAAAAAAGAAAAAAAGGAACAATAGAGTAGGAATAGAATTAAGTCATTAAACTAACAGAATCAATGAAGCACACTCTGAAACTTTTCGTTTAAGTCCAATGTCCTTTCAGTTCTGATTTCTAGCTTTCTTTTCAAGCACGTATGTTAGTTTGCAGTTAGGGTCAGTTGCCCCTTGTCTGCTGTGAAGGACAGTTCAAATCACCCTCTGTTCACCACTCTGGCCTATGTTCTTTTCAAGCTTGTTTCTTCCGTTTCGGTGTTGTTACCTTGAATCGCCAGCAGTTGGTACTATCTCAGTTGCTCGCCCCAGAAGGGGTGGGGCTGGACAGAAACTGGCGAGACTGGAGATGGATGCCTGCCTCAGGGCACAGGCAGGAGATTCACGGTGGGCAGGACGTCTCGGTCGCAGGAGAGGTGACAGCGATCCCAGCAGATCTTCCTTGAAGGGGCTTCAAGGACTGAAGTCGTGAATCGCCTCCAGCCGGTTAGTGCAATGTGCTACCGGCGGCAGCTGTGGCAGCTGCAGTGGCTGCGGTGGCAGCATCTGCACTGTAGTGGCCGTCACAGTCTGCTGTGATGCCCCAGCGGTGGCAACGGCCAATCTCCGTATGAAGAGTGGGCTGTGATTTTGGGGTCCGCAGCCCCCGGGGCGAGACCCAGAGACCCACTGCAGTTCTCCTTTGCAGAGGGTTTCACAGACCAGGTTGCCCTGTCTCCATCTTGACAGAAGTCCTCCTAATTATATTCTTAATTTTATTTTCAGGTAGTGTATTAATGTATAAAAACACTACTGGTTTTTGTATGTTAAATTTGTATCCTGCAACTTTATTGAATTTGTTGATCATTTCTAACACCTTTTTGGTGTGATCTTTAATATTTTCTAAATGTAAGATTATGTGATCTGCTAATAGAGACAATTTTGAATACAAGTGATGAGTGTGGGAATTTTTGTCTTGGTCCAGTTCTTAGAGGAAAAGTTTTTAGCTTTTTACTGTTGAGTATGCTAGCTATTTGTTGTCATATATAGCTTTATTATGTTGAAACATGCTCCCTCTATAGCTATTCTGTTTAAAGTTTTTATTATGAAAATTGTGTTGAATTTTGTGAACTGCTTTTTCTGCACCAACTGAGAAGCTCGTATAGCTTTTATTTTTCATTTTGTTAATGTGGTGGGTAAATTATATTTATTGATTTGCATATATTTAACCAACCTTGCATCTCATGGATAAATTCCACTTGACTATGGTGAATGATTTTTTAATGTGTTATTGAATTTGGTTTGCCAGTATTTTGTTAAGAATTTTGCATATATATTCACCTGAAATACTTGTTTGAAATTTTCTTTTATATAGTGTTCTTTCTGATTTTGGTATCCGGGTAATGCAGGTCTTATGAAATGAGTTTTGAAGAATAAATGATTTTAGTTCTTTTTTATTTTTTATTATTATAATTTTTTTAGTCACCAGGAAATTTTTTGATTTTTTTGTAGAGACAAGGTCTCAATATATTTCCCAGGCTGGTCTCGAACTTCTGGGTTCAAGCAATCCTCTTGCCTCAGCCTCCCAAAGTGCTAGGATTACAGATGTGAGCCACCATGCTCAGTCAGTTCTTTTAAATGTGTTGACAGAATTCAGCTGGGAAGCCATCAGCTCTGAGTCTTTCTTTGATGGGCTATTTATTACTGATTCAATCTCCTTACTCATTATTGGTCAGTTTAGAATTTCTATTTTTTCATGATATAGTTTTGGTATCTAGGGAATGTATCTGTTTCTTCTAGATTTTTTGCATATAATTATAATGTTTTTGGTGATCCTTTGTATTTCTGAGGTATCTGTTGCAGTGTCTTCACTTTCATTTCTAATCTTATTTATTTAAATCTCCTCTATTTTTTTTACTTAGTCTAGCGAAGAATGTATCAATTTTATTTATCTTTTCAAAAAATTAACTGTTTTACTGATTTTTTTTCCTAGTCTCTACTTCATTTGTTTTTGCTCTGTTAGGTATTTCTTTCTGCTAACATTGGGCTTAATTTGTTCTTCTTATTTCTAGTTTATGGAAGTGTAACATTAGATTGAGAACTTTCTTTTTTATGTAGTCATTTCATTGCTATATATTTTCCTCTTGGGACTGATTTTGCTGCATATCATAAAGTTTGGTATATTGTGTTTTTATTTTATTTTTTTTGAGTTGGAGTCTCACTCTGTCGCTGCTGGAATGCAGTAGCACATTCATGGCCACCCAGCGTCGACCTGCTGAGCTTAGGTGATCCTTCCTCCTCAGCCTTCCAAGTAGCCAGAATTACAGGTGTGCACTACCATGCCTGGCTAATTTTTTATTTATTGTAGAAACAAGGGCTCACCAAGTTGCCTGAGCTGGTTTTGAATGTGCGGGCTCAGACAATCCACTCACCTTGGCCTCCCAAAGCACTGGGATTAGGCTGAGCCACCAAGCCTGGCTCAAAGTATTTTTTTAAATTTCCTATCTTATTTCCTTTGTGGACTCATTGGTCATTTAGAAATATGTTGTTTAATTTCCACATATTTGTGAATTTTCCAAGATTTCTCCATGTATTGATTTCTAGTTTCATTGTGATTGGAGAAGATACTTGATATGATTTCAATTCTCATAAATTTGATAAGACTTATTTTGTAACCTAATATATAATCTGTCCTGGAAAATGTTTCACGTACACTAAAGAATATATATTCTGTCCTTGTTAGATGAAATGTGATGTATATGTCAGTTAGGACTTTTTGATCTGAAGTGTAATTCATGTCCAGTGTTTCCTTACTGATCTTTTCTGTCTAGTGATCTGTCCATTATTGAAAGTGAAGTATTAGAGTACCTTAGTATTGTTGCATTGCAGTCTACTTCTTCTTTGTGATTACTTAATAATAATTGCTTTATGTATTTAGGTACTTCAATGTTGGGTGTATATATATTGACAATTGTTATAGCTTCTTGATATATTGACCCCTTTATCATTATGTAATGACCTTCTTTGTCTTTTTCAAACACCTGGCCTCAAGCAATCCTCCTATCTTTACCTCCCAAAGTGCTCAGATTGTAGATATGAGCCACTATTCTTGGCCCTTTATCTCTTTTATAGTTTTTTACTTGAAGTCTTTTTTATCTAAGTATGCCCAATCTTGTTTTTGGTTTCCATTTGCATGGAATATCTTTTTTCATTCCTTCATTTACAGTCTATGTGTGTCCCTACTAGAAAACAAGTCTACTGTAGACAACATATGATTAAATATTGTGTGTGTGCATGTGTGTGTTTTTATGCATTCAATCATTGTGTTTTTTGATTGAAGAATTTAAACCCTTTACAGTCAGGGCAATTATTGATAAGTAAAAGACTTGCTACTGCTATTTTGAAATTTGTTTTTTGGTTGTTTTGCAGATCTACAATCTCTTTCTTCTTCTCTTGCTGTTTTCTTTTGTGATTTGATGGTTCTTAGTGGTAGTTTGTTTTGAATTTTTGTCGTTTTATATTCTGTGCATCTACTTACGGGTTTTTGCTTTGTGATTATCATGAGGTTTCCATAAAACATATTAAACTTAAAACAGGCTATTTTAGCTGATAACAACATTAATTGCAACTAAACACTCTTTCCACCTCTTTTTCTACATTTTTATTTTTGAGTTGGAGTCTCACTCTGTCACCCAGACTGGAGTACAGTGGCCACTCCCGGCCACCGCAGCCTCGCCCTGCTGGCCTCCGGCGATCCTTCCGCCTCAGCCTTCCAAGTAGCCAGAATTACAGGCATGTGCTACCACGTCCGGCTGATTTTTTGATTTATTGTAGAGATGACGTCTCGCTGCCCAGGTGGGTC
>NW_007046036.1:4170-28110 GCF_000164805.1 Carlito syrichta
CCTCAGCCTCCCAAAGGCGTGGGATTACAGGCTGAGCCACTGAGCCCGGCGGTTCTTTTTCTACTTTTTATTCTTTTGATGTTAAAATTTACTTTTATTTTGTAATTTGTATATATATTTTTTAAGTTGGGATCTCACTCTGTTGCCCAGACTGGAGTGGAGTGGCACGATCACAGCTCACTGCAGCCATGACTTCTTGTGCTCAGGTAATCCTTCTATTTCAACCTCCTGAATAGCTGAGAATACAGGCAGATGCCTCCAAACTTGGCTAATTTTTTTATTTTTTGTAGGAATGAGGTTTTGCATGTTGCCTAGACTGATCTCAAACTCCTGGACTCAAGCAATCCTCCTTCCTTGACCTCTCAAAGTGATGAAATTACAGGTGTGAACCACTGTGCTACACTTTGCAATCTGTATTTCTAAAAATTTATTTTCGTTACAATTTTTAAAAATAGGCTGGGTGTGGTGGCTAATGACTGCAATCCCAGCACTTTGTGAAGCTAAGTGAGGAGGATTACTTGAGGCCTGGAGTTTCCTACATCTACAAAAAAAAATTAGTTGAGCATAGTGGCACTCATCTGTATTCACAGCTACCTGGGTGCTTGGGAGGCTGTGGCAGGAGGATCGCTTAAGCCCAAAAGTTTGAGACTGCAGTGAACTAGGATTACACCACTGTCCTCTAGCCCAGATGACTTAGCTAGACTCTGTCTCTTAAATAATAATAATATTTAAAATAATAATAAGTATGATTTTGTCTTTTAAATCCTCACAGTAGACATAAAATTGCTTTACAAAGGTTTCTTACAGTTTTAGAGTATTCTGAATATGGCAATGTATTACTTCTACCACTGGATTTTTTAACTTTTGCATGTTTTACATTATTAGCAGTCCTTTGTTTTAACTTAATTCCGTTTAGCAACTTCTTTAGAGTGGGCCTAGTGGTGATGGACTTCTTTAGCTCTTGTTTGTGTGAGGAATTTCATTTCTGTCTGATTTCTGAAAGACAGCTTTGCCATGTAAACTATTCTTGGTTGCTAGTTTTGTTGTTGTTGATGTTTTTTTTTTCTCTCACTATGAATATCATCCCACTGTTTCCTGGCCTGCAGGGTTTCTCTCAAAACATCTTCTAATAACAATATTGGAACTCCCTTGAACGTATGTTTCTTATCTCTTGGTACTCTCAGTATTCTCTTTTGGTATATCATTTTTGATAATTTGAACATGACGTGTCTTGGTAAACTCCTCTTTGGTTTGAATTTGATTGGAGACCTCTGAACTTCCTATACCTGGATATTGTCATCTTTCCTCAGATTTAAGACATTTCCAGCCATTGTTATCTTAAATGCACTTTCTGGACCTTTTTTTCTCTCTTCTCCTTCAAGGACTCTCATTATGCATAAATTTGTTTTCTTGACGGTGTCCCATAATTCTCATAGGCCTTTGTCATTATTTTTTATTATTTTTTCTTTTCTTTCCCTGATCAAATAATTTCAGATGCTCCATCTTCAAGTTCACTGATTCTTCTGCTTTATCAAGTCTGCTATTGAAGCTTTCTGTTAATTTTTTTAAAGTTTAGTTATTATATTCTTTAGTTCTAGGGCCTTTATTTGGGTTTTAAAAAATCATTTCTATTTCCTTGTAAAATTTCCATTTTATTCATGAATTGTTTTCCAAATTTTATTTAATTTTTCATCCTTTTTTTGTAGGCCCTCGAACTTTTTTTTTTTTTTTTTTTGTCAGTCATGTTATGGATTTCCATTTCTTCAGGGTCTATTATTTAAGCTTTATTCGTTCCTTTTGGTGATGTTATATTTACCTGATTTTTTTGTAATCTTTGTTTTTTGCATTGGTGCCTGCACATTTGAGGAAACAGTCACCCCTTCCTGCCTTTGTCGGTATTCTTTGGCAGTGGCAGACTATCACTATTTAGTCTAGCCTGGGATTCTGATTGGGCCAATTGGTAGTGATCCTGGACAGGTGGATGTTGCTTTCATGTTTTCTAGTTGGCCTGGTCTATTAATTGTTCTCTGGGGTCAAGTTCAGTTGCTGACTCTGCTCTGTGGTCTGCTGAGACCACTAACTGGACTCTGCAGTAAAGCAGAGCTGCTGGCTGGACCCTTCAACCACTTCTGGGCAGGCAGTGCTACAGTTTTTCTCCTCTGATTGACCAGTAAGACAATTTGGTAAACTCCTCTTTGGGCTGAATTTTATTGAAAAAGCTCTAAGTTTCCTGTTTTGGCTATTGTCATCTTTTCCCAGATTATGAGGCTGCATGCTGGGTTTTGAGGCTGAGAGAGGTTTCTGGACTCTACTGGACCACTCAGAGTGGGCAAGGACAGAGGCAGTGCTCCACAGATGTGCATGGACTTGGGCTTGTCTCTCATCCTAGAGTAGTCTTAAGCAGCGCACCTAAGACTTGATGTATTAGCTGCTAGTTTGCTGGGTCTGGGTTGGGCCAGAAACACCTTTGTGGATGATCACCAACCTTATCCTATCTCCTGGCCTGGAGAATTTTCATGGAGAATATTGGATTGACTGTGGAAGCTGGCCAGGTACTTGGGTCCAGGATACCAGTTGACTATGCTTCCTAAAAAGAGATGCTGTTGATTGGCCTCCCTGGTGGTGCACCTTCACTGACCTGAATGCAGAAATCTACCAAGATCTCTCCACTGGTTTATGTGAGCTTCACCTCTGTTCTTTGTCTCTAACTGATCCCAGATGGTCTAGCTCTGCTGATGTCCTCAGTGCTTCCCATGGGGTGAGACAAGAGAGTGCCTCCTGTGAAAGGTCACAGAGTAGTGGAAAAACTTAATATTCACCCCAACTCTCTATTTTCTCTGTAACAACTGTGGGTACTGGGGAATCTTCTGTATGAGGCTCTTTACCAACTTTAGCTCAAGCCCTCTGAACCCACTGTGTGGCTCAAGTTCAAGTGGTCATAGTAAAAGAGGATAGGGACACTGATCAGAGAGGGACAATGTGGCCAAAGTGAAAACACTCCTCTTTCCTTTTGCATATGGCTGTTTTCAGTTCTGCAGTTCAAGGGGTGTCTTAACCTCTCTCCTGAGTTCTGGGATATTTACAACCATAAATATGGTTGGCTGGGGATAGTTTCTAGTTGGATGTTTGTTTGGGGTAGGGAGAGGAGATAGAGGATTCCTATTCTGCTGTCTTGTCGATGTTACTCCCAATGTGTCTTTTTTTTTTTTTCTTTTTGCTGTTTCTAAGATTTTTCTACTTATCAGTGGTTTAAAGTGATGTACTTATAACTTCATGTCATTTTCTTTATGTTTATTCTGCTTAAGATTATTTGAGCTTTTTGGATCTGTGTGTTTATAGATTTAACCAGTGTCAGAAAATCTGATTAAATCTATAAACTACTTGAAGCTTTTCTGACTGTCTTACCTTCTTTCCTTTGAGGAATCTAATGCATAAATGTTAGGTTGCTTACTGCTGTGCCATAGCTCATTGATACTTTTTCCATTTTTAAAAATTATGTTTTCTTCTGTTTTATTTTGGGTAGCATCTAGTTTATGTCTTCTAGTTCACTAATCTTTTCTTCTGCAATGTCAAATCTGCTGTTAATTTTATCCAGCATATTTTTCATCAGAGATATTATAGTTCTCATTTTTCTTTTAGCTTCTTGAATATATAACATATAGCATAAACAACTATTTTAGTGTCCTTGCCTACTCATGCTATCAAATGTGTCATCTCTGGGTCAGTTTTAGTTGATTTTCCTTCTCATTATGAATAACATTTTCCCACTTTGTTGTATGACTGATAATTTTTGATTGAATGCTAGGCATTGTGAATATTTTGGGGGGCAATGCTAGATATTTTTGTAGTTTGATGACTATCTTTAGCTTTGTTCTGGGATGCAATTAAGTTTCTTACAACTTAACAATGCTTATTTGTTTTGTTTCTCATGGATCACTGTTCTTTATTACATGATTTCTAATGTTTTCAATACTTTTGTTTTACATTTTTCTTACTCTTCAGTTATTTCATACAGGAGAGTAAAACCAGTCCCGTTTACTCCATTTTTGCCATCTTTTCATTAAAAATTGAAATAAGTAAATACATATATTACAGGAGGTTTATTTCAGCAAAAAAATTGAAATAAGTAAATACATATGTTACAGGAGGTTTATTTTAGCAAAATCTGGGCTTATTCAACCATTTTGGTTCTCTCTCAGCAACTGGAAAAAGGGGTCTTATGGACTTTTTTTGTCTCATTAGTAAGGAGCCTTCTGATAAGGGGGCTTCATCTATAGAGGAAGGGGAAAAACTGAAGTGAACCTGTCTGGTTCAAGTTTTAAGGGGCCACAATAGAAGGCGATATAGACACTGATTGTTCTATGACCTGGTCTTGTGGACTAGTAAGAAAGGACCATAGTGAAAATATGAGAAGACCCTATAAGTTCAGATTCCCTGAAATATCTATGAGATACTGAAATTTCAGGGTGGCATGAGCATCAATAGCATCAATATGCAACAAATGTGATAGTAAGCAGAGTCAGCAAGAATGGCTGGTGCCTGGCATTAATGCTCATAGAAGAAAAACAGAAAAGGAGGAAAGTGATGACTGTTATATAGACAGGTTCACTTCAAATCATTGCTTCTCTGTCTTATTTGGGTAGCCTTTTTTTTTGGTCAGAGTCTCAAAAATATGAGACTCAGACTGGAGTATAGTGGCATAATAACAGCTGTTGTAGCCTCAACCTTGGTGATCCTTCTGCCTCGGTGTTCCAAATAGCTGGAACTACAGGTGCATGCCATTGTGCCTGGCAAAGTTTTTGATTTACTGTAGACACAAGGTCTTGCCAAGTTGCTCAGGCTAATCTCAACCCCCTGGGCTCAGGCAATCCTCTTGCCTCTGCCTCACAAAGTGCTAGTATTATAGGCATGAGCCACCATGTCCAGCCTGGGTAGATGTGTGAAGAGGCTGGGTCTTCAAAGGGACAAGGTCAAAACAAGGCCTTGGGAAGTAAAAATGACCTCAGACAGAGAAGTCCTATGTGATATGTGTGTGCATGCACTACACAGGTCATCCGGGGGGTGGAAGGGTAGGAAGGTAGGATGATAGTGATAGCCACAAAGTAGTATGGTTACATGAATAAGTGAATTTATTGTTTTTTGAGTTGGAGTCTCACTCTGGGACCCAGAGTGCAGTGGCATGCTCCCGGCCACTGCAACCTCGACCTGCTGGGCTTCGGTGATCCTTCTGCCTCAGCCTTCCAAGTAGTTGGAACTACAGGCACGTGCTACCATGCCCAGCTAATTTTTTTTATTGTAGAGATGAGGTCTCGCCAAGTTGCCCAGGCAGGTCTCGAACCCGAGGGCTCAGGCAATCCACTCACCTCAGCCTCCCAAAGCGCGGGATTACAGGCTGAGCCACCGAACCCAGCTATAAGTGAATTTTTAAAGTAATTTGTTATAAAAGTGACCTCCCCTTTTTCTTCTCCAGATATGAGATCTGATCTTTCTGGGGTGATAAAGTCTTGTGTTTGTCACTGATGTCCACATCTCTGCTCTGTGAAAGCTCACAGGTAAGCCTGTCCAGCTGAATAAACAGGGGCCAGTGCTGAAGGCTCAAGTTCTGGCATTACCCAAGCTCTTACTGGTGCTTCTTCAGATGTTTGTTTTAACCTCTTGCCAAAGAAAGATTGAGGAGCCTTAAAACAGGTGGGGAAAAGTTACATAAAATTCTTCATCAGGAAGCCCAGAAAATCACTTGGCAAAGGTTTATCTGGAGGCCTGGTTACATGAATGGAAAAGGATCAGCCTGTAGGCACAGGCATACTGTTTTGAAAATGAGTGAAAAATCTGTTAAACTCTGCAGCTCAGTTTGAGACAGAGGGTGTGACAACTTCACAAACCATAGTGGAAGGAAATCAAAAGAGAGATGTCTGCTGGGACTTTATATTAGTATTTCTTTTCCAAATGTGAAACACCCCATTCTTGGAACATATTTCACAGGGAAAGTGTGTGGCTCTGGGAAGCACTGAGTAATAAAATAGTACTCAACTGGGAGTTCTAGGAGAAAGCGAAAAATATAGAGAAACCCTGAGTGGCTGCTTTTCCAATAAAATACTCCAGCAGTGGTAGATTATAATGCCCCAGGCAGTGCTCACCAAGAGAAGGGAGTTAGTGGTTTGGCCTGTGGTAGCCATGCTGACCTCACTGTCTGCTGCACTTGGCCAGCAGTTAGTAATCTCTACTTTTTTCTCATCAGCTTCACTCATGTGAGTTATTTTTAATGGTAAATTCCATTAGGAGCCACATAGCAGTATTTCATGTTTACCAGCTGGAAGGAAAGCAACCCTGCCAGGCCACTATTCAAGAGTGGCAGTGTTTTCCAAATTTGTTCTTACATTGAAGTTTTTATTATTGCCTAACTCAGTAACTTTTGACTGTGACAGATTTTTAGTTCAGACCTAAAGTACATTCTGAACTTTTTGAATATAATACCCCTAATCCTGCTAGCCACCTCTTTGCATTCTCTTCTTTTAGAACTTTTAAAAATTGTTATATTTGTTCTCCCATTCAGTTATCCACCCATCCACTTGTTAATTCAACCAAAAAATTATTGGTGTAAATGCATTGTGCCTAGTCTTGGTGCCATGTGATGGAGTTACAAAAAGAACAATGACAGCATAAGTAACAAACTCTTGTATAGCACTTGCTTGTGTCTAGAACACTTCTGTGCACTTAAATGTTAATTCTTACAGCTATGGTGAAGTTATTAAACTATGAGAAGGTACTATTATTAGTACCATTGTGCAGGTGAGGATGCCAAGTAATAAGACGTGGTCCTTGCTTTACAAGGAGTTTACAGAGTAGTAAGATATCAAATTATATGTGCATAAAAGAGTGAAGTTAACATTGCTAGTTCTAAGTATCAACTCAAGCCTGTAAAATCAATGGCATAGGATGGTTTCACATAGGCCAGGGGAGTGTATCTTATATATGTCACGTTCTCACAAAAGCAGACACTGAGTTAAAGATTTGGGTGGTAGAGACTGATTAAAGAAGTACTTTCTAGAGAAATCAGTAGGGATGAATGAAAGATAAGAAACAGGAAGAACCTAGCAAAAGGGCACTTTCAGGTGAAATTACAGCATCAGCCCAATCCCATGGAGAATATAGGAGTGAATTTTACCTTGGACGTTTGGTATAGAAGCAAGGGAGCTGAACTTTTGCATTACCCACCAATCAATAATTGGCTAATAAGTCTCCCTTATTGGGGGGAGGAATGTGGTTGGGGGAATGTAAAATTACCAGGTACTTTATATATACCAATCAAGTGGTGGAAGTTGTGAAACAGTTTAGTCAGCTCCAATGCCTGAAATGAGTCCTTTTATTATCTCAGGCTTAAACCATTTGCAGCATGGCATGCAGAAACTGGGGTGCACAGAGTTGGTAAAAAGAGGTCTGAGATGCTCTGGAAGATGGGTATGAATAGTATCTGCTATAGCACACCTCTTGTACTTCACAGATGAGCTTGTTTGTCTTACTCCATCCTTATGTTCATTCCATCCTATACCACTATTTCTTAAAAATTCTGGTTGGTTGATCCTGAGGGAAAGCTTACTATAGTTATGTTAATGGATAAGCTACAACCCTCACTACTGCAGTTGGTCTTGAGAGTGTATCTATCTATCCTTTTCCTTCTCTACCAAACTTTCTAGAGTCCCCTGGTCCTTTACTGCCACTTCTGCAAGTTTAGGTGGCATGTTTGGTGAGATGACTCAGATCTTCAACCCGAAAAGTTTGAGCCCCTGGCTACCATGATTTTTTTCAGGCCATGGTTGCTATAACTCCCCATTTACACTTAATGCTGGCCATAGGAGTATCAAAAAATGTCCTAGCCAACCACCTGACTACTATACATGCTCCTTCTACCTTCATCATGTAGCACAATTCTACCTCCTCATGACGTTAGGGTCAACCCCCTTGCTAGTAGGATAACTCATTTCTGTGTTTTTTGGTCTACTGGTAGCAGCCAGTCAGCAGTCATAGCTTTTAAAATATTTTATTTTAGATTCAAGGGGTACATGTGCATGTTCGTTACATGGGTATATTTCATGGTGGTGAGATTTGAGCTTTTGTTGAGCCCATTACCCAAATGGTGAGCACAGTACCCAAAGGGTGGTTTTTCAACCCTTACTCCCTTCTTTTTCTGCCCCCTTTAGGAGTCCTCAGAGTTTTCTGTCCCCTTCCTCATGCCTGTGTGTACTCAGTTTTAGCTCTCATTTATAAGTGAGAACATGTAGTATATGGGTCTTAACTTGTATTAATTTGCTTAGAATAATGGCCTCCAGTTGCATCCATGTTGTTGCAAAGGAAATGACTTATTCTTTTAATGGCTGCATAATATTCCATGGTGTATATATACCACATTTTCTTTATCCAAATCACTGTTGATGAGAACCTAAGATCCTTTTTTTCTTTCTTTTTTTGAGTCGTGGTCTCACTCTGTCACTCAGGCTGGGGGGCAGTGGCACAATCATGGCTCATCACAGCCTTGACTTCCTGGGCTTAGGCAATGTTTCCATCTCAGCCTCCCAGGTAGCTGGGAATATAGACATGCACTATCATACCTGGCTGATTTTTTAATTTTTGTAGAGATGAGGTCTCACTATATTGCCCAGGCTGGTCTCAAACTCTTGATCTCAAACAATCCTTTTGCCTCCTCCTCCCAAAGTGTTGGGATTATAGGAATGAGCCATCACACCTGGTAGTTCCGTGTTTTTGCTATTGTGAGTTGTGCTGCAATAAACATATAAATGCAGGTATCTTTTTGGTAGGATAGTTTATGCTCCTTTAGATATATAACCAGCAGTGGGGATTGTTGGATTGAATGGTAAATCTATTTTTTGTTCTTTGAGAAACCTTCAGACTGCTTTCCACAGGAGCAGAACTAGTTTACATTCCCATCAACAGTGTATGAGCAGTCCTTTTTTTTTTTTTTTTTTACAATATTACTGACATCTTTTTTTTAAACCTTACTAATAATGGCTATTTAATAATGCTATTTTGACTGGTGTGAGATGGTATCTCATTGTGGTTTTGATTTGTGTGTCTCTGATGTTTAGTGAGGTTGAACATTTTTTCATATATTTGTTGGCTACCTGTTTGTATTATTTTAAGAATACAAGAATACAAGAAGTTTTTGTTCATGTTCTTTACTTGATTGTTAGTGGGGTTTTGTTTTGCTTTGTAAGTTTCTTATAGATTCTGGATTTTGGCCTTTTGTCAGATGTATAGTTTGCAAATATTTTCTCCTGTTCTATAGGCTATTTACTCTGTTGATAGTTTATTTTGCTGTGAAGAATATGTTTAGCTTAATTAGGTCCCATTTGTCAATACTAGCTTTTGCTCTATTTACTTTTGAGGGCTTGGTCATACATTTTTTGCCTAATTTGATGTTCAGAAGAGAGTTTTCTATTTTTCTTCTAGAATCTTTATAGTTTGAGGTCTTACATTTAAGTCTTTGACCCATCTTGAGTTAATTTTTGTATATAGTGAGAGAAAGAGGTCCCGCTTCATTCTTCTGCATGTGGTTAGCCAATTTTCCCAGTATTATTTATTGATATGGTGCCCTTTTCCCAATGTTTATTTTGGTTAACTTTGTAAGAAATCATTTGGTTGTAGATCAGGTTTATTTTCTGGGTTCTCTATTCTCTTCCAACCAATGTTATTTTGGTTACTATAGCCTTGCAGTAAAGTTTGAAGTTTGTAATGTGATGCCTCCAGATTTGTTCTTTTTGCTTAGAATTGCATTGGCTATTTGGGCTCTTTTTTGCTTCCATATGAATTTAAATATAGTTTTTAATAGTTTTGAGAAAAAATGATACCAGTAGTTTGCTAGGGGTTGTGTTGAATCTGTAGATTGCTTTAGGCAGTATAGATATTTTAACACTATTGATTCTTCCAATGCATGAACATAGAATGTTTTTCCATTAGTTCATGTCATCTTTAATTTCTTTCAGCAGTGTTTGGTATTTCATGTTGTAGAGATCTTTCATCTCCTTTATTTGATATATTCTCATGCATGTGTGTGTGTGTGTTTATGTGGCTATTGTAAATGATAATGTGTTCTTAATAATTTGGTTCTCAGCTTGAACGTTTTGGTATGTATAGATGCTACTGATTTATGAACACTGATTCTGTATTCTGAGACTTTATTGAAGTCATTTATCAGGTTTAGGAATCTTTTGGTGAACTCTTGGGTTTTCTAGATATAGAATCATATCGTCTGTGAAGAGAAATAGTTAGATTTTCTTTATTTCTATTTGTATACATTTTATTTCCTTCTCTTGCCTGATTGTCCTGACTAGGACCTCCTATACTATGTTAGATAGGAGTGGTGAAAATAGACATCCTTGTCTTGCTCCAGCTCTTAAGGGGAATGTTTTCAACTTCTGCCCATTCAGTATGATGTTGACTGTCAGTTTGTCATAGATGGCTCTTATTATTTTGAGCTGTGTTCCTTCAGTGACTAAATGGTTGAGGATTTTTATCATAAAGGGATGTTGGATTGTATCACATGCTTTTTCTGCATCTGTTGAGATCATGTAGTTTTTGTTCTTAATTCCATTTATGCAGTAGATTGCAGTTATGGATTTGCGTATGTTGAAGCAGCCTTGCATCTGAGGAATAAAGCCCATCTGATCATGGTGGTTAATCTTTTTGATGTGCTACTGGATGTGATTTGTTAGTAGTTTGTTGAGAATTTTTGTATCTATGTTCATCAGGGATATCAGTCTGTAGTTTTCTTTCTTTGTTGTGTTTTTACCGGATTTGGTATCTGGATGATATTGGCTTAATAGAATGAGTTAGGGAGGAGTAACTCCTCTTCAAATGTTTGGAATAGTTTTGGTAGAATTAGTACCAGCTTTTCCTTGTACATCTGGAAGAATTCTGCTGTGAATCTGTCCAGTTCAGGATTTGTTTTGATAGGTATGTCTTTTATTATTGATTCAATTTTGTGTCTCATTATTAGTCTATTCAGGGTTTCAATTTCTTTCTGTTTCAGTCTTGGGAAGTTGTGTGTTTCCAGGAATTTCTCCATTTCCTCTAGATTTTCTAGCTTACGTTCATACAGTTGTTTATAATAATCTCTGAGAATCTTTTGTATTTCTTTGGGATTGGTTGTAACATCACCATTTCTGATTGTATTTATTTGGATTCTCTCTTTCTCTTTCTCATTAATCTGGGTAGCAGTCTGTCGATCTTGTTTATCCTTTTAAAGATTCAACTTTTTGATTCATTGATACTCTATATGTTTTTTGGTCTCAATTTTATTTAGTTCTGAACTAATTTTGGTTATTTATTTTATTCTGTTAGTTTTGGGTTTAGTTTGTTCTTGTTTTTTTAGTTCTCTTAGGTTAGATGCTATGTTGTTTATTTGAAATCTTTATATCTTCTTAATGTGGGTGTGTAGTGTTAGAAACTTTCCTCTTAGCACTGTTTTTGCAGCATCCCAGAGGTTTAGGTAAGTTGTGCCTTTATTTTCATTTATTTCAAAGAATTTTAAAATGTCTGTCTTATTTTGTTTTTTTTCCCAAAATTGTTCAGGGGCAAGTTGTTTAGTTTCCACGTATTTATGTTGTTTTGAGAGTTTCCCTTGGCACTGATTTCTATTTTTATTCTACTCTGGTCAGAGGAGATACTTGACATGATTTTGGCATTTGGGGATTTATTAAGGCTTGATTTATGACTAAGCATGTGCTTGACCTTAGAATATGTTCCATATATAGATGAAAAGAATGTATATTCCTTGGTTGTTGGGTGAAGTATTCTGTCGATTTCTGTTTAAGTCCAACTGGTCAAGTGGTGACTTTAAGTCCAGAATTTCTTTGTTAGTTTTCTGCCTCTATAATCTGTCTAAAGTTGGTATTGGGGTGTTGAAGTCCCCACTATTATTGTGTGCCTAAGTCTTCTCTTAGTTTTAGTAGTGTTTTATAAACCTGGGTGCTCCAGTGTTGGGTGTATATATATTTAGGATAGTTACTACCTCTTATTGTTTGAGTCATTTATCATTATGTAGTGCTCTTCACTGTCTTTTCTTACTTTTTTGGTTTAAAGTCTGTTTCATTTGATACAGGAATAGTGACCTTTTTTCTTTTTGTTTTCCATTTGCATGGTAGATCTTTCTTTATTCCTTTACTTTGAGCCTATGGGTGTCATTCGAGGTGAGATCAAAAGGATGGGTTTTGTTTTTTTAATCCAATTTGCTACTTTGTGTCTTTTTTTTTTTTTGAGTTGGAGTCTCACTCCCGGCCACTGGAGCCTTGACCTGCTGGTCTCCGGCGATCCTTCCGCCTCAGCCTTCCAAGTAGCTGGAACTACAGGCGTGTGCTACCATGCCCAGCTGATTTTTTGATTTATTGTAGAGATGAGGTCTTGCTGCCCAGGCGAGTCTCAAACCCGCGGGCTCAGGCAATCTACTCACCTCAACCTCCCAAAGGTGTGGGATTACAGGCTGAGCCACCGAGCCTAGCTTACTTTGTGTCTTTTAAGTGAGGCATTTAGGCCATTGACATTTCAAGGTTACTACTGATATGTGAGCATTTGTTCCTGTCATAGTGTTGTTAAAAAATTGCCTTGTGTTCCCCTTTTGTGGTTGATATATAGGGTCTGTAGGCTGTACGCTTACATGAGCTTTTGTGTTAGGTGGCAATGTTCTTTCATTTTCATGTTTAGAACTTCCTTGAGCATCTCTTGTAGAACCATTCTAGAGGTGATAAATTGCTTGAGCATTTGCTTGTCTGGGAAGGACTTTATTTCTCCTTTATTTATAAAGCTTAGTTTGGTGGGGTAAGAAATTCTTGTCCGGTATTTTTTTTATTTAATAATGAAAAAATGGGCCTCCAATCTCTTTTGCCTTGTAAGGTTTCTGCTGAGAAGTCTGTTCTTATTCTGATGGGTCTCCCTTTGTAAGTATTCTGTCTCTTCTCTCAAGCTTCCTTTAAGATTTTTTCTTTTGCATTGACCTTGAATAGTCTGATGACTATGTCTTGGGACTGGTCGTCTCATATAGTATTTCACAATGTTCTCTACATTTCTTGTCTGCATATTGACCTTTCTTGCAAGATAGGAGAAGTTTCATTGGATTTTGTCTTCAAATATTTTTTCCAGATTGCTCCCATTTTCTTTCTCTTTCAGTAATACTGATTCAATGTAGGTTTGGTCTCTGCAAAATTCATGCTTCTCAAAGGCTTCACTCATTTTTAAAAGTATTTTTTCTTCGTTACTGTCTGGGATAATTCAAAAGATCAATCTTTGAACTCTGAATTTTTTTCTTCTGCTTGGTCTAGTTTGTTGTTAAGGCTTCTGACTGTGTTTTGAAATTCCTAAAGTGAATTCTTCAGTTCCAGAAGTTCAACTCGGTTCTGTCTCGGGATGGCCATGTTAGCTTTCAGTTCTTGGGCTTTTTTCATGACCTCTTTGATTTGAGTATTCACTTTATTTTGGATTTCATTGAGTTTCTTTGTCATTCATATTCTGAATTCTATATCTGTGGTTATGGACAATTCATTCTGGTTAGAATACATTGCTTGGGGACTAGTATGATTGTTTAGAAGGGGCAAAAAATACTTTGCCTTCTTGTGTTGTTGGAGTTCTTGTGCTATTTTCTTTCCATCTGAGGGAGCTGATGCCTCTTTCTTCCTCCCCACCCCCTTAGTTTGATATAGTTGAGATGGAGATTTTTGATCTTTTCTTCTGTTTTTCCCTTATGAGTATGGCTGTGGTGTATGTTGTATATGGTCCATTGGCTTCATTCTTGGGTACCTTCCAAGGGCTGTGCTCTGTATGGGTTCCTTGGCTGCAACTAGGATCATTACCTGGTTACTATCTTGGAATATACTGGTTATAGTAGTGTGTTTCTGTTAGCTGCAAACCTGAGGATGGTACTTTAAAGTGAGGGCTAGTAGCAGTGGCTGTGGCCATAGTTTGGCTTTCAGTAGACCACCAGGCCTTGGTAGCAATGTTCAAACTGTTGTGAGGCCCCTGTGCTTCTTTAGGTGCCTGAAGAAGTCAATCCCCATCTGGTAGGAGGGGAACAACCAAGATGGGGCAGGTGCTCCAACTGCCTGCTTCTCCGGTTTATCTGTAGAGCCTGTGATGGGAGAGGGGTGGGTGTGAGTACCTGTGCAATTGCTCCCTACCTGACTTGAGGGTGACAGAAATTGGAGGCAGCAGTGGTGGGTAGCTGCTGCAGATGGTGGCCACAGAGGGCCTGCCAGAGAGGTCTGACAGCTGATTTCTTCTCTAAGACTGCTGGGTCTTGGTAGCAGTATTCAGGCAGATGTGGGGTCCCTGAGCTCCAAAGTAGGTGATCTAAATAGGATTTTTAATGTGTTCCCTGGTGGAAGTATACCACCAGCAGATTTAGACCCATGGACTGAGTCTGGGGACACATGAAGTATAAATTCACCAGGTAAGAGTGATGGTAAGTAGGGTCAATTCCTATTTCTACCACTTGAATTCTGAAATGAGATACTCTATCTATTGACAACATGGGACCTCACTTTCTCAGGTTATCACTTCCAAGCAGGAACCTTAACTGCCTTTAAGAGGCTTATCTAACACTCAGTTAGGCAAGTAGCTTCTGGATAATGTAGTATGTGGTGGGATCAGTGGATTCCACAGTCTTGTGCCCATGGACACACATCCAACACATTGTTGTGCAGTATACTCTGCAGGTAAATAAAACACTCTGTGAGCCCTCCTCAGATGGTCATGCTGTCTGAGGCCTGTGAGCAGGACATGCAAGTCCATTCCTGGAAAATATGACAATCCCAATGATAAGAAAATGGTTTTTTTTTCCAGAATGAATGGAGTCCGATGTAATCAATTTCCAGTCAAGTGACTGGTTGTTCTATTTAAGGGCTGCTACCATATTTGGGACTCGGTGTTGGCTTCTTTTCCTGAGAGCTCAGACATTCAGCAATGCCAGTAGTTAATATTTCTTGTTAAGAGGGAGTCCATAGGCCCATACATAGTGTCTTCAGCTCTGCTATCATGGCTTTTCTGTTCATGGATCCA
This sequence comes from Carlito syrichta, assembly GCF_000164805.1. Taxonomy (NCBI): domain Eukaryota; kingdom Metazoa; phylum Chordata; class Mammalia; order Primates; family Tarsiidae; genus Carlito; species Carlito syrichta. Next base: position 19,231 of record NW_007046036.1, read on the forward strand.
TTGCATAAACATTGGGATGGACAAGAACTGAGGTGAATCGGCATCCATTGAAAGAGTTACTCTGCCTAGCTGATTGAACGCATTTTCTGGGTAAATGCTTACTTGTGGCATTAAATATGTGATACAAAGATGCTCACAATTTGAAACCAGTCCCATAGGTTCATCTACATGCTTCATCTTCAGACTATATAGTTCTGATTTTCCAATCCTTCTCTTAGGTCTCTGGCCAATCCACCAAGCCATTCACTACTCTCCATGAGTCTAAACACTGCTGTGGACTGGTACCCTTCGAGGATACTAAGATCTGTGGATGCTCAAGTCCCTTATGTAAAATGGTATGGTATTTGCCTATAATCTATGCAATCCTCCTGTATACTTTCAATCATCTCTAGATTACTTGTAATATCTAATACAACATAAATAATTGTATTATTTTCATTGGTATTGTGTATTGCTGTGTTGTCACTGTTTATTGTTCTTTTCTTGAATATTTTTTATTTGTGGTTAGTTAAATCTGTGGATACAGAACCAGTGGACATGAAGGTCCAACTGTATACATGTCATTATCATAGGCCAGTCACTTCTCTCTCCACCCAAGGCAGATGACCAGATACAATATCAAAACTGTGCCCACTTAAGAATTTCCCTCATTACTGCCTTTGAAAGTCATCCATGAATGGAGATATAGTCCAGTAATGGTCCATTTTTGACTCATAGCAATATAGCAAGAATTCTTTCATGAGTCAAGACCTGGTAATTTTCCTCCTTTGATGTCTGGTCACTGGAAACTCCTACATGAGGTCAAAGGTGCTTGCAAAGGTGGAGAAGTATTACTGCATTAGTGTTGAGTGATGAAGATTTGGGCCACATGTTCATGCAGATTACTATGTCCTCTGGACCTGCTGTAGCTGCATTTAGAATATACCAGTTCTATCACGTGGTAGGTTGCTGCTGGGCCTGCTCAACTATGATTTGGTGGTTCTGACAATTCTCAGCTCAAGATAAGCAGCCCTAGTCTCAGAGTCACTTGATTTCCTAAAATGAGACATTGTCTCTGTCAGAGCTCAGTACAATACCAGGAGCTGTGTTTCTTATGCCTTGGATGGCATGTCCTTTCTCTCTTCATTGTATCCAACATACTCAACAACAATCACCAAATTCTTCTATAATTATGACTTTCCTCATATCTCTCAATTACTGAAGATGTTGAATATATCAGTGCATTCCCTTCTACCTGGATCCTGTCTCAGTTAACCACATGATAAAATGCTACAGGTTAAATGCCACAGCATGCCAGGGCCTATTAACACTAGTCATGGAGTCAAGTTGCCCAGGCTGGTTTCTGAAGTAAGACACGACATCATCTCTCAGTATGTGTCTGTTTCAGTTGCACAAGCATTTACCATTTCCCTGGCTCTTCAAGGGCTTCGTACTTGCTACAAGTTGTAAGTCACTGTTGTTTAATATTATAAAACAGAATATGAGGAGGTGCCCAAGGAAGTGTTATAGATTATGAATATAGGTGTTCCAGGACAAATTTTGCTCACGCAAACCTAGAGGACTTTCAGAAGGATATGGGACCTGATTTGAGTCTCAGAATGTAATAAGATGTAGAGAAAGTGAATTGACTTTCAATGGAGTTGCAGTGTGCTTGAGTGAAGATAAAGACAGTCCTGGTTGATGATGGTTCAACTTCTGAGTTTTCCACTTTAGGACATAAAACCATAGGCATTCAGTACACTTCTCAATTTACAATGATATTCTATCTAGATAAACACATTGTAAGTTGAAAATATCTCTTTATTTGCACATAAACCCATCGTGAACTGAGGACGTCTGTATTTGATATAGACAAAAGAGAGGAAAATGCTATAATAATGCTTCTCATGCGTGCTGTAATAATGCTTCTTACAGAGATCATTACCTCAGTATCATAACAAAAGCACTCTTCCCATTTCTTCTCTGCCATTTGCCTATCCATTCCTGATTGCCAGAAGCAATGACTTTCAAATTTTCAGCTATTTATTATGGTATTTAAATTTTCCTAAAGGATATGATTACACTGCCATGTTTTTATTTTTCAGTCTAAAAAACTATTTACTACAATGGAAGATGAAAATTTATCTCTCTTACACACATAGTCACTCACACACTCTTCCCTGTATCCCATTTCTAATATAGTTATAATAGAATCATATTTGGTTAAATCAATATTCAATGATTGCATTTTTAACTATGTGTTATTTATAGCTGATCTATGTATATTTTATGGTTACATTTTTTTTCTTTTACCCCCACTGCCCACCACTGCTCTGGAGTTAATAATTATAATTTTTGTTTGCTTGGTGTTCTTTTATAATATCATCAGTTTATCCCCAGACTCTGACATAGCTGTCAAACTTTTCTTAGCAGAATCATTTGTAAATATTAGGTAATACATAAGCTTCTTTTTTTTTAGAAGAGTCTGTGGGACAGTTATTCTTCCTGAATTGGTGATCTCGAGTCGTACATTAAACAAGTCTTCTCCCAGAACTTCATTTCATCATCTCAAGAATTCCCTTTGCTCCTGTCCTCTGTTAATTCTGTTCCTTCTTTTCCCATGCTGTTTCTTTCTTAGTTTATACTTCCTTGCTTTTGCAGGTTATATCAAAACTGTGGCTTCCAGAGAGAGAGAGGGCACATGGGAGGAGAACATCAAGTTAAAAAAATGTAAGAGGGTAATGGAAGAATACTGTGTGGTTTTGGAAGCTCTTCCTTGGGAAACAATAAGATTTGCTCACACTGAATTTGAAAGGTAAAGGCCTTAGGATAGAGTCTTACATTCTTTTTTTTCTTTGAGTTGGAGTCTCACTCTGTCGCCCAGACTGGAATGCCGTGGCCGCTCCCGGCCACCGCAGCCTCGACCCGCTGGGCTCCGGCGATCCTTCCGCCTCAGCCTTCCAAGTAGCCGGAATTACAGGCGTGCGCTACCACACCAGCTGATGTTTTGATTTATTGTAGAGATGAGGTCTCGCTGCCCAGGTGGGTCTCGAACCCGCAGACTCAGGCAATTCACTCACCTCAACCTCCCAAAGGCGCAGGATTACAGGCTGAGCCACCGGCGAGCCTTACTTCCTTTAGCGTACACAACAGGTTTGGATCCCATACACGGGATACATTATTCTTCAACCACCAAAACAGAATCATTAAAGAAGCCGTACTTCATCGCATTGACAGAAGAGGGCACCATTAAACCGTGAATGCTGTAAATTATCCCAAATCCACAAAAAGGTGGAAGAAAATGAAATAAAACTATGCAAAGTTACTTAAAAGCGGGGGGGGGGGGACGAGACTCAATATATCTCGTGATGAAAATCATCCACCACTCCAAGGGAGGTGAAAACAAAAAAAATTACCACAAAGCAGAAGAAAACTGCAACGCAATACTCCAGACTAACTTAAATGACCCCAAACAAGTATTTGGAAATATGAAAAACTACTATTAATCAGAAATTAAAATAGAAATAGATTTTGAAAAAAACAGGAAGAAATTAAAAGCCAGTTATTTAAACTCAGAGAGAAAATAAAAGTAAAAGAAAATATCTCAAAACTGAAAAAACTAAATTGTAAGAAGATACCTAAATTAGTTTCCTAGGGCTGTCTTAACAAATTGCCACAAACTGAGTATCTTAAAGCAACAGAAATTTATTCTCTCATGGTTCTGGAGGACACAAGTCTGAAATCAAAGTGTCAGCAGGGCTTGTTTATTCTAGAGGCTCTGTGGGAGCAATCAGTTTCATCTCTCTCTTCTAGCTTCTGGTGACTGCCAGCAGTCTTTCGTGTTCCTTGGCTGGTAGCTGTTTCACTCTAATCTCTGCCTCCATTTTCACATTGTCTTCTCGTCTGTGTGTCTTCTCAATCTCTGCCTCCACTTTCATATTGTCTTCTTGTCTGTGTATTTTCTCCTTTACTATTCTCTTCTAAGGATACCAGTCATTGGAATTAGGCTCACCTGGATAACCTAGGATGATCTTATCTCAAGATACTTAATTACACTTGCAAACACTATTTTTGTCAAATAAAATCACATTTCCAGGATCTGAGTAGATATTTTTGGGGGGCTGGGTGTGGTTACCATTTAACTCACTACAGTACCCAAGGGAGAAAGTACTAAAATGAAAATTTAATAAGGACTCTGAAGAAAGACAGGCCAACAACCAATAAATAAATAAATAAATTTTAAAAATGAAATATGAAATGAACAGGATCAGGAAGAAAGTAATTGTCATGGAAGACAGTCAAAACAACATTCTTATAACTGGAGTTCTTGAAAAAGAAATAGAAAGCAATGAAGCACTTATGTAAAACTATAATTAAAGAAAACTTTCCATAAGAAAATATATGATTAACTTTTAAAAAATGCCATACTTTTCCCCAAAATGCCACATTTTTTTCCATTTTTTATTCCTACCAACAATGTATGAGAATTTCAGTTGCTCTGCATCTTTGACAACACTTGGTATTCTCAGGTTTTTTCCTTTCTTTTAAAATTTAAATTTAGTCATTTTCAAAGGTCAAAAGTGGTATTTTATTGTAGCTTCAATTTGTGTATGCAAGTGATGTTGTTAAATGCATATTACTATGAACATTTTTACATGTGCTTATTTGTCATCCACATGTCATCTACAATAAAGTGTCTGTTCAAATTCTTTGGCTACTTTATAAATTGTGTTGTTTCCTTATTATTGAGCTATGAAAGTTCTTTTTATAATCTGGGTACAAGATACTTATATATAGAAAATATTTTCTTTGTCTCTGATATTACTTTTCATTCTCTTAATGTCTTTTAAAGAGAACTATTTTTAAATTTAATGATGAGTTCCAACTTATCAATTTTTAAATTTTGTGAATTGTGTTTGAAATCATGCCCCAAAGAGTAAAGGAAACCAGTGACTAATAGTAATCCCTGAGCTTGTCTTACCAGATAGCAGAAAAAAAAGAAACAATTTATTGAAATAGACATGTCTTGTTGAAATTCTATTTGTAAGACAAAACTGGTTGAAATTTGTTGGAACCAATATGGCTGACTGGAATCTGCACAGAATGAGTTTGCTGACATTAAAGTCTGAATTTTGCCATGTTTCATATTAAAACAAGTTTAGTAGAATGCAGAAGAGAAACTGAACTGGGTTGCCAACAATCCAAATTTCATGAGACTCCATGAAGAAGCATGAAGAGACAGATGTGTATGCCCAGGGAAATTTCCAACCCTCCCTTTACCCTATGCCAATCACTAACAGACTTAATCCCACACTACTGCTAATCTATTCTCCATATCTATAATTGCATCCATTTAAGCATGTTAAATGAATGGAATCATATGGTATATAACTTTTGGGGGTTGCGTTTTTACACTTAGGTGCTGCTTGAGGACAGATGGGTCCAGATTCCCACTCTGAAACAGACCATGCCAAGAAAGGTAGAGAGGTTCAGCCAAAACAGCCAGCTCAATTCAGCTTGGAGTCAGACCTCTGAAACTTTGAAACAGCATTTTATAAAAATTTTGTTTTATTGCCTCAGAGTTCACAAAGCTTTTTTTTCTTTTTCTTTCTTTTTTTTTCAATCTCATTCAAGCTTTATAACACAATGAGGAAGTCAATTCTCTGATTTTTCAGGTAAAATAATTAAGACCTAGAGAGGTCTGCTTCAGTTGCTCAACATCATACAACTGTTGAGAAGAGCCATAACTTCAAACTACCTGAATCCTTGTCCTTCGTTTTTTATTTGTAAATTTGTTGTGACAGAATTCTTCCCAGCTCCAGGACCATTTCCATAAGCTGAGAGTCCATGGATCAGCAGTAAAAGCAAGATTTTCTTTGCTCTTATTGTTTCTACTGTTGCTACTCCCTTCCTTCCTTCCTTCCTTCCTTCCTTCCTTCCTTCCTTCCTTCCTTCCTTCCTTCCTTCCTTCCTTCTTTCCATCCTTCCTTCCTTCTTTCCTTCCTTCCTTCCTTCCTTTCTTCCTCTCTCTATTTCTTTCTTTCTTTTTTTGAGTTGGAGTCTCACTCCATCCCTCAGGCTGGAACACAGTGGTACACTCATAGCCACCTCAGTGTTGACCTGCTGGGCTCCAGCGATCCTTCTGCCTCAGCCTTCCAGGCAACTAGAATTACAGGTACACACTACCATGTGTGGCTAATTTTTGATTTATTGTAGCAACAAGGTCTCATCAAGTTGCCCAGGCTAGTCTCGAACCCGCGGATTCAGGCAATCCACTCGCCTCAGTCTCCCAAAGTACTGGGATTACAGGCTGAGCCACTGAGCCCAGCTGCTACTCATTTCTTAGTATGCATCTGCTTCTTCATGCTTCTACCACTTCCCTGGAAGATCTGGGACCTTCTGTAATTAAGAAACATCAAGTTCTAAATGTGGGGCATAGAGGCGCACATTGTTATTTCTAATGGATTTAGGTGCAAAAAAGCGTCTACATCTCAGATGGTGAGAGTAATTAAACCAAGGCTGCATAGTCTACTGCAAACAATGTTGAAGATATGCAAACAGTATGGATCTGCTATAACAGAGGTGTTTTTTTCCAACCCTAATATGGTGGGGATTATGGTAATATGAAAAAAGTATGAGGTCTGACTATCTGAATTCACACATAATGTCTATCTGCTCTACTAACCCAGTCTTTTCAAATGTAACCTAAACTAATCTCTCGACTTTTCTCTCCTGGTCACCTCATTGCTGTGAGATGTCTTTTCTATGTCCAGCATCTCTTCTACGATGCAGACAGGAAGAAGGGGAAGAAAAAAAAGGCAAATGGGTGCATGCCCTAAAAGTCTACCTGCTTTTAAGGAGCTATAATAGAATATTTTTTCAACACTTTTGGTTGCACCTCATTGACAAGAACTGTGTTACACTGTCATCTTTACTGGTAGTAAAGAAGGAGTGATGTAGCTTTTAGGTGAGCACATTTATGATGACCCTCACTCCATGAAAATTAGGTTCTGTTGTTAAAGAAAAAAGAAGAAGAATGAATACAGGAGTTGATAACTAGCAGTGCTTCCTATACATAGTTTTGGAAAAGATGGCTTGGGAAGACTTCTGGGAATTTCAGCTCTTAAAATAACCAAAAGAAAATAGAGAAAAATCTGAAAAAGAGAAAGAGATCTCTCAGTAAAAAGACTTATTGGTCTAGATGTTTAAAAGCAGGGTGAGAAAAGCCCAAATTGATAAACAATCCATAAATGTCATTATAAGGAAGTACCAAGATAAATAAAAGAGTGCCAACTGTGCTGTCTGCCCTACAGACAGTTCTGAGTCAACTGCCTTAGTGGAGAGGCTGATGTCTGCAGATGACCTCATCCTTCCACTGAGAACTCTTGGGAGCAGTATATTTTATGTGCAAGTAACAGATTTGTGGATAAGTTAGGTGGGCAGAGAGTGGGGTGGGGTTGGGATATACATGATTTGTGGAAAATAAAACACTTAAACCAAGCCACAAGTATTCCTACAGGAGTGCACAAGTTAACAGAGATAATAACATATGGGCCTGGAGATGCTGAATGGGTAATAAATATAGGGAAGGTATACAACTATCTCTGTCCTGCCTTCTTCTTAAAGTTCTTCCCATGTATTAGTAGCAAAGAACCTTTAGCTAACATTTAGCTAACAACAAGTTGACCACATCCTGACTAGCTAACAACACATCCTGACTTTAGCTAACAAGAAGTCGACCACATCCTGACTTTAGCCACAGAAAGCATCTAGCTGGCCCTGTTCTACTCTTTGTATATGAATTCTTTCTGTAACAATCTCTATAACAATTTCCTTCTATGACAATTTCTACAAGTGGCTATTTGGGTCCAATCAGTTTAGAAATAAGTATTAAAGAATGCAAGGTAAGAACTGAACTGGATTGCCAACAATCTCAATGAGTCTAACATCTTCTTCCTTGAAAATTCTGGTTGTACTGGTGAGGGTTCTTGAAGTCTATCTCATTTGAAAGTCTTCTCAAAGAAAAAAATATTGAAGGAAGACAAAGATGTGCAGTAGGACAAATAAGGTTACTGTACTATTCTAGGTGTTAGTTTCCAGTGAAGTGGATGATGGAGTACTCACCTCTGGAGCTAGCAGGCACATTGGGCTAGGAACTCTGACCAGGCATTTCCTGAAAGTTCAATGCTAATGACATATAGCTCTTAATTAGAGCTAACTCTGCATGCAATCTTTTGAAAAGAAACTCAAAGAAATATCAGCTACCTACATGGAAGATAGTGAGGATAAAGCCTAAAATAACTGGCCATTATATAAACAAATAAGTTTAGAGTCAGTAAGTTAGTAGTCTTCATTCTAGCACACTAATAATGGCTATGAAGGGAGTTCTACCTTAAAGGAATGATTGTACTCATTGCCCTAGACATCTCAAGTGATTCAGAACTTGCAGGTGTTGATTTTTCTCAAGAAAATACTGAATTGCATATGTTTAACTATGTGTCAAGTTATCTCATTAGTCTCGAAACTGCAGATACAGCACAGTACAGAGCCTAAGTACTGGAGAGACATACTTCATTCCAGATAATGAAGGCATAGGAAACTATGGTACCAAGTAAAAAGCTGGGCAAATTCAAAAATCTGGATAGCCTATTCAAAGACTAAGTTTATAAGTGTTCATAAATGGAAGCCTACTGCAGTTAAAAGAAGTACATGTGGAGATAGGGGCTCTTGAGATTTATCATCTTTTTTTTTCTAAATTGTTTTTGTTTATTTTAAAGATGTGGGATACAATTCAGGGTTAGGTATACACATGTTCATTATCCTTGTTGATGAGGTGTGCCCCTCTCTCCCCTGGCAGTTTCCCTCAACTGCCAATCCCACCCTCCCTCCCCTGGCAGTTTC
>NW_007046036.1:28221-28982 GCF_000164805.1 Carlito syrichta
CTGTTCTTTGTTTCTGTGATAGATCACTGAGTATGATTGACTCTAAATTCATCCAAGCTGCTATGAAGTCCATATGTTTGTCCTTTATGGCTGCATAATATTCCATTGTGTATATGTACCACATTTAAAAAATCCAGTCCAGCTTTTATGGGCAGCATGGTTGGTTCCATGTTTTTGCTATTGTGAATAGAGTTGCCACAAGCATGTGTGTGCAGGTTTCTTTTTAGTAGAATGACTTGAGTTCCTCCGGGTATATTCCCAATAGGGGGATTGCTGGGTCATATGGAAGGTCAATTTCTAGTTCTTTCAGAAATCGCCACACTGTCTTCCAAAGAGGTTGCACTAGTTTGCATTCCCACCAGCAGTGTTGAAGTATTCCTTTGAGACTTATCAACTTTCTATCAGTTGGCCACAGAGTGAACTACAGTTGGCATTTAACTGGAGCTGCTAGATATATGATCTATTCTCCAAATCCTGAGCTATTTCCTAGTTCTTGCAGTCCTAAAGCACAATTCCCAACCCTATCTATAACCCTATCCAGTGTGGATGAGGTGAAAGAAGAAATGGCAGAAGCACTAAAAAGCATCAAAATTGATGAGTTAAAAAACTGTTTTGAGCAGTGGAAAAAGCATCTTGAAAGGTGTATTGCATCAAACAGAGAGTACTTTGAAAGTGACTGAAATTTCAACATGTAAGAATAAATGCCGGGCTCAGTGGCTCAGCCTATAATCCCGCGCCTTTGGGAGGCTGAGGTGAGTGGA
>NW_007046036.1:29156-31837 GCF_000164805.1 Carlito syrichta
CTCTACAATAAATCAAAAAATCAGCCAGGCGTGGTAGTGCATGCCTGTAATTCCAGTTACTCGGAAGGCTGAGGCGGCAGGATCACTGGAGCCCAGCAGGTTGAGGCTGCGGTGGCCGGTAGCGGCCACTGCACTCCAGTCTGGGCGACAGAGTAAGACTCCAACTCAAAAAAAAAAAAAAAAGAATAAATACACAATTTTTATAAATAAATTCCATTTTTGGGGGGTCCCCTCTTGTATATGAACAGCTATGCAAAAGTAATGCTGAAGAAATGGTAGCCATAATAAATGTGATCTAAGACCACATGTCTTCTTGGATTATAGGGAAGAGAGGAGGAATATGTGCTATCAAATAAGGGAAATACCTATATCCCAGACAATTCACCAAACACAGGACTTCAACAAGGTATGTCCACAAAGAAGTAGCTAAACGGAGTGGGCTTCATGTGCTCCTGGTTCTTCACACCTTTTAGTAAAGTGGGAGTTTATAGTAAGAAATGGTAATTTATAAAAAGAAATTTTGTATTTGTGAAAGCAATATTTCAATTTTTAAGTGATAAGTTGTGTGAAAATAAAAATAAATGGTGGCATCATGTAGGTCTGAAGGTCAACATGTTGTTCTAGACAAAAATGAGCAACTGAGGGGTAGATTGTGGTTGGCCATGACTTGCCCTGTAAATTAGGAAGTGTTACAGCTTGGAAAGACCCTGTGTTACATAAAAAGCACCCTTGCTATTTGCAGCTCTGAATTGGAGAGTTCCTGCATCTTGTGGTATAGTCTAAAAGTCTGTACTCCAAACATATACTTTAGTTTCAGTAACAAGGTAGTTAGAATACAGGTTTATTGGTATAGATATCAATAGGATTGCCTTAAACTGATTTAAAAAAACAGACTGAGAAATTTCAGTACCCCTCTGATGTGGTGGAACTCCTATCCTACTCTGTTCCCATTAACCCATAGATCCAGGACACCTGCCCCTCCATTAAGGCATTCTCTGTCCAACTAGTTGGTTATTGCCTTTATCAGAGATAAAACTAATGCTACAATCACAATCAAATTCTGATACTTATGTGAACCCACAAGCTTACAGGGGCCATAGATTCCACTACAACCTACACTCCCACCTGACATTTATCAAGTTGTTGTCAACCATTCTTAAAGGACTCTAGAAATAACTATCAGTTTGCTCTCTCCTACACCAACCCTAGCTTGCAGGGATTGTCTCAAATCCTAATGGTCAAGCATCAACTATTCAAAATGGGGTATCCCACCTCTGACCTCTAGAACACTTATCATTTTACCTTCCAAATTAACATGTGTAGCATTCATATATTTCCAGATAAATATAATACACTGATCCTTTTTCCCAGAGAGACAGTGATCTGACTTGTCAGGAACGGATTGGAAGGGGGGACATTGGCTCTATGAGAATCTTGCCAACTTGGAGGGATCAACCTGACACAGGTTGATGATGCTGTGATATAACTTGTGGGGCAAGGAAGTTACTTAAAATATTATCCATCAAATGCTTAACGCTTAACACGAAGCAATGTTTGGTGTCCCAATGTTTCACATGCTGTCCCAGACAGAAACTTTTCTAGGGATAAGAGTGCATGCCACTGAAGCTTCCTACGTTAGGTTTTTCCAGCCTGCTTAAAACTTTAGAATGATTAAACCTCATAGAAAGTATCACAAATTGTGATGTGGATCTTCTATGTGGCACATCTGTGCATTTTGTGAGGCTTTCTGAATTTTTGTGAAGCATTCCTTGGAATCTGCAGTGTAAATATCAAAGCACTTCAGAGTGGTCAAATGTTATTAATATGGAACTCTGGGAATCTTTTCACAAAAATAATTCTTGAACCAAACCATCTTGTGTGCCTCATGTCTGATTCAAGTTGTAGACTAAAAGGCCAAATCTTTTCCCAAAAATATAAACATCCATTGCTTTTTAATGTTTTGAAAACTACAGCATTTAGAAAAATATTGTGTATTATTAATTTATTTTCCAGATTTTCCATTTCTAGTAATGGTGGTTCAGATTATTTGGTTAAGTTCTCCAGCTGAAAACAACTAAAAATCTGAATAAAATATATTTAAAACAATATTTTTAAAGGCATCAAAAAGATTATAGGTCAAAAGTAAGAGAAATGAGAATCCAAAAAAGTAAACAAGCCTGAAGCCGCATTTTTCATGAAAGCACTAGCTGATCCCAGAAAATTAGAACTTCCATTTTGATAGTCTTCAAAGTACTAAGGAGACCGAAAATAAAACTCTGGGTCTACATGAGTTGGGGAGTCTGACAGAAGACCTACAACAATCTGGGACACAAGATCTCAGACTGATGTTGAGCAAGAATTGGAATAATCTGAAGAGAATTCAGGTATGTTACGTCTCCCCAGAGTTGTCCAGGAAATATCAAACTTTGAACAGGTGGGCCGGTTTGTAGTGCCTGCAGATGACTAGCAGAAGGAAATATAAATACTCTTTGGAGCAAAGTATCTTCATTAGAGGCCTGACAACTATTCCCATAAAATGACATTTCAAGTACAACAACTAGCACGGGGTGAAACAAACCCAGCATATAAGAAAACTAGAATTAATGATTGAAACAGACAACAAGCCGGGCTCGGTGGCTCAGCCTGTAATCCCGCGCTTTGGGAGGCTGAGGTGAGTGGAT
>NW_007046036.1:32180-33903 GCF_000164805.1 Carlito syrichta
GGAGCCCAGCAGGTTGAGGCTGCGGTGGCCGGGAAGGGCCACTGCACTCCAGTCTGGGCGACAGAGTGAGACTCCAACTCAAAAAAAAAACCAGACAACAGAATGAAATAACCAGAAACTCTAGGTAGGACCTAGTATCTGTGTTTTAATAGGCCACTCTGGTCATTCTGATACATGAAAAGTTTGAAAATCACTGCTTCATATTTATATCACATAAATACGCACCACACACAAATATATATAAATGTATTAGTGTTACAGCCTGACCAGGTTTTTGTGCTTGCTGCACAGAAAATAACTAATGTACTGATACAGCAGCAGTGTCACAATAGAGGAGTTTTAATAATTGCAAAACCGCTGAGTAAGAAGGATGGGAAGATATTTCTTAAATCCACCTCCCTGAGAATTTTAGGCTAGTATATATATATATATTTTGAGTTGGAGTCTCACTCTGTCGCCCAGACTGGAGTGCAGTGGCCGCTCCCGGCCACCGCAGCCTCGACCTGCTGGGCTCCAGTGATCCTTCCGCCTCAGCCTTCCAAGTAGCCAGAATTACAGGCATGCGCTACCATGACCGGCTGATTTTTTGATTTATTGTAGAGATGAGGTCTCGCTGCCCAGGCGGGTCTCGAACCCATGGGCTCAGGCAATCCACTCACCTCAGCCTCCCAAAGGCGCGGGATTACAGGCTGAGCCACCGAGCCCTGCTTAGGCTAGGATTTTTAAAGGAGTAACTTGGTGGACAGTGCTGATTGGTTGGGAATGAAGTCATACAACTGTCAAAACTGTCTTCATGTGCAGTCAGTTGCTGGGAGGTGGGGGTCACAGGACCAGTGGAGACAACTCCTTGGAATGTGTCCCAGGTCTGGGTGGAGTCATGGGTCCCTTGGATGTCTGAAAAACTTCTCAAACACCATTTTTAGGTTTACCAAGAGGGAGCCTATCTATAAAGCAAGTCCTGTGGCCATAGGTTACTGACCTCTGGGCAGTAAGCGCCATCATAGTAATGGCTTAGTAGGAAGCTGTATGGTGAGTTGGATCCCCAGAGATTAAAGCTGCTTGCATCCTTCAGCTAATCAAACTTCTGAATGCCATCAAGGAAATCTCTGCGATCTTAGGCTAATTGCTTAAGGGAAAATATGTTTATTCACCTCATGGGCTGCTTCCCCTCTGCCCAGAGGTAAGGACATGAAGATAATCAATTGCCCTCAATTAAAGTGACTGTGTACCAGCAGACATGCAAGAAGAAAAGCAAATTTGTTAGCTTCTAACCATAATTGCAACTTTGTAGGGCTCAGGTCTTCTTCATGGCTTAGAGGCCTGTATTAATTTTATACAGGCAGTTTCATTCGGTCTGGAAGGGGCCCAGTAATGTGCATTTCTAACAAATTTCCAGATGATGCTGGTGCCAGACCACACTTTGAGAATCTCTGGTATGAAAAAAGGAATTACTAAACAGGTAAGGATAGTGGTCACCTGTGGGGAGAAGGGCTGCTATTTGGAAGCAATATGTAGATTCTAAAATGCTGGCAATTTTCTATTTCTGAATCTGGGTGGTGATTACACAGGTGTAATTGCTAAATTATACATTTTATTATTTTATTTTATTGTATTTTCACTCTGTTGCCCAGGCTGGAGTGCAGTGGCACGCTCATGGTCACCGCAGCCTTGACCTGCTGGGCTCAGGTGATCCTTCTGCCTAAGCCTTCCAAGTAGCTGGAAC
>NW_007046037.1:0-1737 GCF_000164805.1 Carlito syrichta
AAGTTCTAAGCACTATAATTGTCACATAGATTAACAAGTCACACCTGTGACCTTCACACAGCAATTTGCAACTAGCCGGGGTAAAACAACATTCTCAAGGTTTTTTAACTGCAAGTTGACCTGATTAGCTTTCCATAATGTCACACCTGGTGTTTACACTCTGCATCAATTATCCCTTGCCAGGGAGAATGAGCTTCAATGTTTGTAAAACAAAAGGCCTCCAGGGCTCAAGTCACCTTAGTCACAATCCCTTAACCTACGAGCCTCCTTAACAAAGGGACGTAAAGCCAAGGATGCTCTAATGGAAGAGTATACTTCTAACAAAGCAAATCCTTCTTTTACTAAACTCTACTATTTGGTAAAAATTATTTTTCCCATACAGAAGTCTTTACTTCTTCCAGCTCCCAGGTTTCCAGTGGCGAGATCGAGAGTGGAGGTAGAAGAAGCAGGGCCAATAGCTGCCCAGAGTTGCCCTGCAACCTGGGGTCTTCGGCCTTCCGGACCCTGTCAACGTGAAGGCCTCTGAGGCTGGCTCCTGACACCAAACAATGCTAAAAGGCAAGCAAGGGGAAATAAGAGGGAAGAAAGATGGCAGAAATGTTCAGAATGGAAAGGGACTTTCATGAGGAGAGAAGTCAGAGGAGAACAATAATGGGACTATGGTTTAGAGGCCTTGCTGTTCATCCTTTGATAAAGCAGAAGCTAGTTCAGATAGAATTCAGACTGTGAAAAATACTTTAAATTTGTAGGGACAGAACGCATTTAAAATTTTCCTGTGAATTATACAACGTCACGGTCTAAGTCTTTACAGCCTGTACCCTAGAGATAAGAATAAATATTGTTCATGGTTTCTTACAAAGCTCTGTTATGGAGAGATGGCAGCTATTCAGAGTACCTAGATAATAAATTCTTCCTTGTGAGAATCTCATGTTGAAATAGGGAAAAGTTTTTCCCTTGGAGCCTAGAAAAATGTGTGTGGAGAAATTTCTTAAATACTGAGGAAAAAATTCCAGCTTGTTTGTATTTTATCTTGCACAAAATCTGTGGGCTTCGTAGCAGCTTTTTTTTACACAGAGACATCATTAGGATCTACCATCAGGATTGTCAAAAGAAGGGTTCTCAGTTTCTGGGGAATTTCCAGCAGCGGTCTCAGCTTCCACAGAATCAGTTGCACGATCATCTTCACGTATTTCAGGTTTTTGACACTGGGGGGAAAAAATGAACCTCTTATAAATCACATAATGTTTCTTAAAATTATGCAAGTAATAAATAGATAATTTGTCCTTTTTCTGTCTCATTCCTACCTCAACCTACCCTCTAAACTCCTATTAGGTCATTTGCAACTTTTGATATACTTCCAGACTTTTACAATAAAAATATTCATAGTCTTTTTGAACATAAACTTATGCTAGTCCCCCAAAAGCCAACCTACCCTTTCATGATATTTCCCAAAAATTACCTGTTTCTTCTCTCCAAGGTTATTGTTATTTGACTTTTAGATGAGGTCATCAATCCAATCTCTTTTTTTTTTTTTTTAGTTTCAAAAACTAGCTTGCATCACTCTACACTATAGTCTAGCTTTTGTTTTGCCTGGTTTCAAATCCTATGTGAATGAAATTTTAAAAAGTATGCAGGCTGGGCTCGGTGGCTCAGCCTGTCATCCCAGCACATTGGGAGGCTGAGGCAGAAGGATCACCTGAGCCCAGCAGGTCGACGCTGGGGTGGCTGTGAGTGTGC
>NW_007046038.1:0-1736 GCF_000164805.1 Carlito syrichta
GAATTTGTTCATAGTTTTTTTTTTTTAAACTATAGTCCACCCCTCCAATGGTCTGAGGAACTGGCCCCCTGTTTTAAAAGTTTGAGGACCTAGAGGGTCAGATATCCAGACTATAGCATTGTTGTTGAGGGAAGCAGCCAATTGTCTATTTTATACAGTGAGTTAATGCAGGAGCAAGTCTTCCAACTCTTGATGGCTAGTTCTGACTTTTTGGGCTACAAAGCTTGCCACTGGAGAAGAAAAGTTAGCATCATTTTCAGAGAGCTTCCTAGCAGAGCCTTGTCTAAGTTCTGGAACAAGTTGACTCACTCAAAATTTGGTTACATTTTCATCTTGTAAAATACTGACACAGGGCTTTGAAGTAGTTTCCCCGTTTCTATCTTCTTTTGTTGGATAGAATGGGATAGAAAAATAGGAAAAGACCTTTTTTTCCCTCCTGTGGCACTTTATTTCATTATTACTCCTGTTCTTTTAAAAAAATGTATGAAAGTGTCCATTTTTGAGACGTTACTACAGACTAGAAAGTGGGCCAGTGTCAGGTAGGAAGGTTACCAAGCAGCAGAGCAAGACACATCTTGCTGTTGTGTGAAATGGGCCTGGAAGATGGCAGTGTCATGGGTCTCAGGCCACTTGAGACCATAAAAGCTGTGGGTTTTTTCCTAAAAAAAAAAAAAGAATGCACACAAACCTAAGACTTTGCATGGGTTCTGTACGTGGTCCGTTATATATGGAGATGCTAAGGTGATTGGAAGCTGGCAGTGAGAGCATTAAACCATCTCGTTCAGAAGTCTGATTTCTATTTTCTATTAGGAACTCCAATGAGCATGAGAGGGTAGGAGAGTATGCATCGAAAGTGACAGGTACAGAGTGACTTTGAATCTTGTTCCATGAACAAGCAGCAGCTTCCTTCTGCAGTGAAACAAGGCTGTGGATGTGATATTTTACCCTTGTCTCTAACATTGTTGTTAAGGTAGAAAAGGTTAATTCATTTCTTTCCTACCAATTACCTAGTAGTTTTGATTATTAGATGTTGGTTCTCTTTTTATCTTTTTTTTTTTAACTTCAGTCACTGAATAGGTAGGTGTTATTTTCACTTGAAAAACTATTAAATTGTTCATATCCACAAGTAAATTTTTTTGTGGTGAGATGTTTAGAAACCCATTTTTTCAGCTAGTTCCGATAAAGTTGAGTTCATCATCTGAAAGGAAAACATCACCTACAATAAATATAAATAAATGACCACTCCCCACTCTGTAAAACACATACACATTTTAAAATGTAAATTTAAAAAATGTGTTATTAATCAAAAGCAAGATGGAGAATAAAATAAAAATCCTCAGTGTAGAATTCTGGAGAGTAGGTCTTTTAGAAAGGGAGCGTGAGAAGGAAAGGTACAGCTGTGGTTTTGACTAAGTGAATCATGAGTCCAATTGTGTGACTACCTGCCAGTCCCCTCCCCTTTTTTGGATTCAGGTGTCTCACTCTGTCACCAAGGCTGGAGTGCAGTGGGACAATCACAACGATCACAGCGCACTGCAGCCTTGACCTCTTGGGCTCAGGCGATCCTTCTGCCTCAGCCTCCTGAGTAACTGGGACTTACAGGTACGCACCACCATGCTCAGCTAATTTTTGAATTTTTCATAGAGATGGGGTCTCTCTGTGTTGCCCAAGTCTCAAAGTCCTGAGCTCAAGCAATCCTTGCCTTGGCTTCCCAAGGTGCTGGGATCCATGCCTGG
>NW_007046039.1:0-21932 GCF_000164805.1 Carlito syrichta
CAATGGTTCCTGCATGGCATTCCAGCACTTTGGGAGGCTCAGGCTGGAGGATCACTCTAGCTCAAAAATTTGAGAATAGCCTAGGTCTCAGAGCAAACCCTGTCTCTACAAAATAAAAATATAATGCAGTAAAGTAAGATAAAACAATATTAATTATAGAATATAAAATGAAATAAGATAACTTGAATCAGACTTTTAGTTACTGCCTGGCATCCCAGCACTGTGGGAGACCAAGGTAGGAGGTTTGTGTGGAACCAGGATATTGAGACGAGCCTGGGTCGTATAGGAAAAACCTTCCTATACAATTTTTTAAAAAAATAATAAATAAAAATTAAATATATAAAATAAAATAAAATAATTAACCAGACATAGTTGTTACATAGAAAAACCCTGTATCTACAAAATAAAAAAATAAAATATTAAAGCAAAATAAAACACAATAAAACAAAATAAAATAAAAAAAATAAAATCCCATGAAATAAAATTATTTTGCCTCATAGAAAAACACCGTCTCTACAAAATAAAAAAATAAAATAGCAAAGAAATATAAAATGAAATACAATAAATAAAATAATTTGCCAGACTTAATGATTCCTATCTGGCATCCCAGCACATTGCAAGGCTGAGGTGCAAGGATCACTTGAGGCCAGGATTTTGAGAATACCCTGGGCCTCATAACAAAACCCTGTCTATACAAAATTTAAAAATAAAATAGAAAATTAAAATAAAATAAAATGAAATAAAATAAAGTAAAATAAAATAAAGTAGGTAGCCAGATTTAGTGGTTCCTGCCCAGTAACACACATTTTGGGAGGCTGAAGCAGGAGGTTCTCTTGAAGCCAGGAGCTTGAGACTAGTCTGGGCCTCATAGGAAAACACTGTCCCTACATAGTTAAAACACACAATGATTAAGTCAAACAAACAAAAAATATAAAAGAGAATAAAATGAAAAGAAAAGACATGACATAAAATAAAATAAAATAATTAGAAAGACTTAGTAGCTCCTCACAACCATCCTAGCATTTTGGTGGGCTAAGGTAGGAGGATCAGTTCAGGCTGGGAGTGTGAGATTAGCCCAGGGATCATGGCAAAATCCTGTCACTACAAAACAAAAAAATTAAATTGTAAAGTAAGATAAAGTAATATAACATAAAAATAAATTAATTAATTAAAATAAGACAATTAACCAGACCCAGGGATTCCTCACAATCATCCCAGCTCTTAGGGAAGCCAAAGTGGGAGGTTTGCTCGAAGTCAGGATTTGGAGACTAGCCTGGGACTCACAGCAAAACAGTGACTCTACAAAATAAAAAAAAGGGGTAAATCAAAGTAAAATAAAAGTAAATAAAATAATATAAAATAAAAATTAAAAAAAATTAAGTCAGACATAGTGATTCCAGCCTGGCATCCCAGCCCTGTAGGAGGCCAACGCCAGAGGATCACATGAGGCCAGTAGTTTGAGACTTGCTGGGACCCCATAGCAAAACACTCTCTCTACAAAATAAAAAAATGAAATAGTAAAGTATAGTAAAATACAATAAAATACAATGAAATACATTATAATACAATGCAATAAAATAAAATAAAATAAATAATATAGCCAGACTTAGTGGTTCTGGCTTGGCATACAAGAACTTTGGAAAGCCAAGGTGGAAGGATCAGTTGAGGCCAGGTGATTGAGACTAGCCTGGGTCTCATAACAACACCCTGTCACTACAAAATAAAAATACACAATAGTATAATATAATGTAATAAAATACAATAATGATATTAAATAAAATGAGGCAGAGTTAGAGGTTCATGACTGGCATCACAGACACATGAGAGGCCAAATTGGGAGGATCGCCTGAGGCCAGGAGTTTGATAGTAGCCAGACATCATAGCAAAACAATATCTCTGCAAAATAAAATAAATAACGGTAAAGCAAAGCAAAATACAAAGGTATAAAATAAAATAATGTGCCAGACTTAGTGGTTCCTCACTGTCATCACAGCATTTTGGGAAGCTGAGGAGGGAGTATTGCTCAGGCCTGGAGTGTGAGACTAGCCTGGGCCTCATAACAAAACACTGTCTCTACAAAATAAAATAAATAAAATAGTAAAGAAAAATAAAATGAGATGAATAAAATAAAATAATTAGCTAGATTAATGGTTCCTGCCTGGCATCCCAGCATATGGCGAGGTCAACTTGTGAGAATCGCTTGAGACCAGGAGTTTGAGACTTGCCTCGGCCTCATAGCAAAACCCTGTCACCTCAAAATGAATTTAAAAAAATAGTAAAGTAAAAAACAAAACCCATAAACAAAATTTTAAAAAATGTTATATGAGTCAGATTTAGTGGTTACTGCCTGGCATACCAAAACTATGGGAGGATAAGACAAGAATATCACTTGATGCCAGAAGTTTGAGAGTAGCCTGGGCCTCATAGCTAAATCTTGTCTCTACAAAATAAAAAAATAAAACAGTAAAGTAAAATAAAATAAAATAAAGTAAAATAAAATAACAAAATAAAATAGAATAAAATAAAGAACCAGGCTTAGTGGTTCCTATATGGCATCCTAGCACTGTCAGAGGCTGATGCAGTAGGACTGCTTGAAGCTGGGTGTTTATAACTAGCCTGTGGCTCATAGCAAATCCCTGTTTCTACAAAATAAAAAAATTAAATACCAAAGTAAAGTAAAATTTTAAAAACTCACATGAAATTAAATAAAGTAATTAGCCAGACTTAGTATTTCCTCGCTGTTATTTCATCATTTTGTGGGACTGAGGTGGGAGCTTCGCTTTTGGCCAGGTGTGTGAGATTACCCAGGGCCTCAGGGCAAAATCATGTCACTACAATATAAAAAAATAAAATATTAAAGTAAAATATAATAAAATAAAATAAAATTAAGTGAATAAATTAAGACAAAGCAAATTAAAATATTAGCCAGACTTAGTCATTCCTGACAGTAATTCCAGTACTTTGGGAGGCCAAGTTGGGCAGATTGCTTGAGGCCAGGAGTGTGAGACTAGTCTGGTCTCTTGGCAAAACCCTGTTACTACAAAATAAAAAAATAAAATTATAAAATAAAATAAAGTAAAGAGCCAGAGTTTAGTGGATCTTGCCCAGCATCCCAGCACTGTCAGAGGCTGATGTGGGATGATTTCTTGAAGCCAGGAGTGTGAGACTAGCCTGGGGCTCATAGCAAAATCCTTTCCCTACAAAATAAAAAAATTAAAATACTAAAGTAAAGTAAAATAAAATAAATTAAAATAAAATGAAATAAAATAATTAGCCAGACTTAGTGATTCCTCACTGCCATCCCAACATTTTGGGAGGCTGAGGCATGAGGCTCTCTTCAGGCCAAGTGTATGAGACTAGCCCTGGCCTCATGGCAAAAGTCTATCACTACAAAATAAAATTAAAAAGGTAAAGTAAAATAAAATGAAATGAAATGAAAATAAATAAAATAATTAGAAAGACTTAGTGGTTCCTCAAAGTCATCCTAGCATTTTGGGAGGTCGAGGCGGGGGAAATCACTTCAAACCAAAAGTGTGATAATAGCCTGGGGTTCATGGTAAAACCCTGTTGCTACAAAATAAAAAAAATTGTAAAGTTAAATAAAATAACATAAAATAAAGTAAAACAAAACAATATAAAATAAAAATTATCCAGACACAGTGGTCCCTGCATTGCATACCAGGACTTGGTTAAGCCAGGGCAGACAAATCACTTCATGCCAGGTATTTGAGACTTGCCTGGGCCTCATAGCTAAACACTGCCTCTAAAAAATAAAAAAATAGTAAAAAATAAAATATATAAATTTAACAATAAACCAGACAGTCATTCTTCACAGTCATACCAGCACTTTGGGAGGCCGAGGTGAGTTGGTCACTTCAGGCCAGGAGTGTGAGACTAGCCTGGGCCTGATGGCAAACCCTGTCACTACAAAATGAAAAATAAAATAGTAAAGTAAAATAAAATAACATGTAATATAATACAGTGATATAATTAGCCAGAATTCAGCGTTCCAGACTCAGATGCCAGCACTTTGGGAGGCCAAAGCAGGAGGATAAATTGAGGCCAGGTGGTGGAGACTATTCTGGGTCTCATAGCAAAACCCTGTCACTACAAAATAAAAAAAATTCCTAAAAACATAAAATAAAGTAAACAAGTAGCCAGACTCAGTGGTTCTTGCATGGCATTCCAGCACTTTGGGAGGCCGAGGCTGGAGGATCACTCTAGCTCAAGAATTTGAGATTAGCCTGGGCCTCATAGCTAAACCCTATCTCTACAAAATAAAAATATAAAGTAGTAAAGTAAGATAAAAATAAAATAAAATATAGAATATAAAATAAAATAAGTTAACATGAACCAGAATGTTAGATCCTGCCTGGCATCCCAGCACTGGGAGAGACCAAGGCAGGAGGTTTGCTTGAGACCACGATTGAGACTAGCCTGGGACTTATAGGAAAAACCTGTCTATACAAAATGAAAAAAAAGTAAAGTAAAATAAAATATATAAAATAAAATAACATAAAATAATTAACCAGACAGTGTTTACTGACTGTCATACCAGCACTTTGGGGGCTGAGGCAGGAGGATCAGATTGAGACTCACCTGACCTTCATAGACAAACTCTGTCAGTACACACACAAAAAAGTAAAATCGTAGAGCAAAATGAAATGAAATAAAATAAAATAAAAAAATGAACTAAAATAAAATAAAAAGTGAAATGAAATAAAATACCAAAAAAGAACATAAAATAAAATAAATTAATTAAAATAAAGTATGATGAAATTTAAAAATAGAGCCAGACTTATTGGTTCCTCCCTGGCACCTCAGCAATGTGTGAGGCTGAGGCAGAAGGATCAGCTGAAGCCAGGATTTGGGACTAGCTTGGGTCTCATGGCAAAACCCTGTCTCTACAAATTAAAAAAAATAAAATACTAAAATAAAATAAAGCAAAATAAGAGAAATTAAAATTATTAGAAAGATGTAGTGGTTTCTCCCAGTCATCCTAACATTTTGGGAGGCTGATACAGAGTATTGCTTAGGTAAAATTAAATATAGAAGATAAAATCAAATAAGATAACATGAATCAGACTTTAGGTCCATGTCTGGCATCCCAGCAATGTGGAAGACCAAGGCAGGAGGTTTGCTTGGGGCCAGGACATTGGGACTAGCCTGGACCTATAGGAAAAATCTATCTATACAAAATTTTTAACAATAATAATAAAGTAAAATAAAATATCTAAAATAAAAGTAAATAATTATCCAGACTTAGTGGTTATTGATTGTCATCCCAGCACTTTGGGGGACTGAATCAGAAAGATCAGAGTGAGACTCACCTGAGCCTCATAGAAAAACTGTCACTACACAATAAAAAAACAAAATAGTAGAATAAAATGAAATAAAATAAAATAAAAAATGAAATAAAATAAAAATAAAATGAAACAAATAAAAATTATGAAATAAAATTAATTAAGTTAAAATATAATAAATTTAAAAAATAGAGCCAGACTTAGTGGTTCTTCCCAGCATCCCAGCACTGGGAGGCTGAGGCACAAGAATTGGTTTGAGACTACCCTGGGACTCATAGCAAAACCCATCCCTACAAATTAAAAAAATAAAAAACTAAAATAAAATAAGAGAAATTAAAATAAATAGATAGACATAGTGGTTCCTCACAGTGATCCTATCTTTTTGGGAGGCTGAGGTGGAGTATCGCTTCAGGCCAGGAGTGTGAGACTAGCCTGGGACTGGTGGGAAAACTCTCACTACAAAATAAAAAAATAAAATTGTAAAGATAAATAAAATAACAAAATAAATTAAAACAAAATAAACATTAGCTAGACTTGGTGGTTCCTGCATGGCATATGAGGACTTTGGGAAGCTGGGGCTAGGGTAATGCTTGAGGCCAGATGTTTTAGAGTAGCCTAACCTCATAGCAAAACACTGTTCCTACATAATGAAAAAAACATAAAATAGTAAAGCAAAGTAAAACACATTAAAACAAAATAAAATACAAAACAGTAAAATACAATAAAGTAAAATAATTTTACCTCATAGCAAAACACAGTCTCTACAAAATAAAAAAATAAAATAGTCTACAAATATAAAGTGAAATAAGATAAATAAATAATTAGCCAGAATTAATGGTTCCTGCCTGGCATCCCAGCACATCGCAAGGCTGAAGTGTGAGGATCAATTGAGGCCAGAATTTTGAGACTACCCTGGGCCTCATAGCAAAATCCTGTCTGTACAAAATTAAAAATAAAACAGTAAAGTAAAATAAAATAAAATGAAATAAAACAGAGTAAAATAAAATAAAATAATTAGCCAGATTTACTGGTTCAGCCTGGCAACCCAACATTTTGGGAGAACAAAGCAAGAGGATCTCTTGAGACCAGGAGCATGAGACTAGACGGGTCTCATAGGAAAACCCTATCTCTACAAAATTAAAATATACAATTTTAAAGTAAAATAAAATAATATAAATTGAAATAACATGAAAAGAAAAGACATGACATAAAATAAAATAAAAAAGTAATTAGGAAGATTTAGTGATTTGTCACAGTCATTCTAGCATTTTGGGAGGCTAAGGTGGGAAGATCAGTTCATGCCAGAAATGTGAGATTAGCCAGGGAATCATGGCAAAACCCTGTCACTACAAAATAAAAAAATTAAATAGTAAAATAAGGTAAACTACTATAACAAAAAAACAAAAATAAATAAATAAATAAAATAAAATAAAATAAAATAATTAGCCAGTGATTCCTCACTCTCATCCCAACACTTTGGAAGGCCAAAGTGTGAGGTTTCCTTGAGGCCAGGTGTTGAAGACTAGCCTGGGGCTCACAGAAAAACACTGTTTCTACAAAAAAAAAAGTAAACCAAACGAAAATAAATGAAATGAAATAATATAAAATGAAATTTTAAATAAATTGAGTCAGACATAGTGATTCCTAGCTGGCATCCCATCCCTGTAGGAGGCTGAGGCTGGAAGATCACTTGCGTACAGCAGTTTGAGATTTGCCTGGGCCTCATAGCAAAACACTCTCTCTACAAAATAAAAAAATAAAATGGTATAGTATAGTACAATAAAATACAATGAAATTTATTATAATACAATGCAATACAATACAATACAAAAAATAACATAGCAAGACTTAGTGGTTCTGGCCTGGCATACCAGAACTTTGAAAAGCCAGGGTTGGGGGGGTCCGTTGTGGCCAGGTGATTGAGATTAGCATGGGTCTCATAGCAAAACCCTGTCTCCACAAAAAAAAATATACAATAGTAAAATAAAATGTAATCAAATAAAGTAAAATAGAATAATAATATTAAATAAAATGAGCCAGAGTTAGAGGCTAATGTCTGGCATCACAGACATGTGAGAGACCAAATTGGTAGGATCACTTGAGGCCAGGAGTTTGATACTAGCCAGACATCATAGCAAAACACTATCTCTGCTAAATAGAATAAATAATAGTAAAGCAAAGTAAAATTCAATGCTATAAAATAAAATAATGAGGCAGACTTAGTGGTTACTCACTGTCATCACAGCATTTTCTAAGGCCAATAAGGGAATATCGCTTAGGCCAGGAGTGTGAGACTAGTCTGGGCCTCATAACAAAACATTGTCTCTACAAAATAAAAAATATATATATAGTAAAGAAAAATAAAAGAAGATGAATAACATCAAAATTAAAATAATTAGCTAGACAATGGTTTCTGCCTGGCAAAGTGGGAGTGTCACCTGATGCCAGGGTTTGAGTCACTTGATGCCTCACAGCTAAAGCCTGTCTCTACAAAATAAAAAAATAAAACAATAAAGTAAAATAAATTAAATTAAAATAACAAAATAAAATAGAATAAAATAAAGAGCCAGACTTAGTGGTTCCTACCTGGCATCCCAGCCCTGTCAGAGGCCAATGCAGAAAGATCGCTTGAAGTTGGGTGTTTATGACTAGCCAGGGGCTCATAGCAAAACCCTGTTTCTACAAAATAAAAAAATAAAATACGAAAGTAAACTAAAATAAAATAAAATGATATATAATAAAATAAAATAGCCACACAGTGTTTCCTCACTGTCATCTCAGCATTTTGAGAGGCGGAGGCAAGAGCATCACTTTAGGCCAGGTGTGTGAGATTACCCTGGGCTTCATGTCAAAATTCTGCCACTACAATATAAAAAAATAAAATGTTAAAATAAAGTATAATACAATAAAATAAAATTAAGTAAAGTGAAATAAAATAAATTAAAATATTAACCAGACTTAATCATTCTTGACAGTCTTTCCAGCATTTTGGGAGGCCAATCAGGCCGATTGCTTGAAGCCAGGAGTGTGAGACTTGCCTGGGACTCATAGTAAAACACTGTCTCTACAAAATAAAAAAAATACTAAAGTAAAGTAAAATAAAATACATGAAAATAAAATGAAATAGCATAATTAGCCAGACTCAGTGTTACCTCAGTCTCATCCCAACATTTTGGGAGGTTGAGGCATCAGCATTGCTTCAGGCCAAGTGTATGAGACTAGCCTGGGTCTCACGACAAAACCCTATCACTACAAAATAAAATAAAATAAAGTAGAGTAAAATAAAATAAAATAAAATAAAACAATTAGAAAGACTTAGTGGTTCCTCAAAGTTATCCTAGCATTTTCGGAGATCGAGGCAGGAGTATCACTTCAGGCCAGGAGTGTGGTTCAGGGCTGGGACTCATGGCAAAACCCTGTTGCTACAAAATTTTTAAAAATTGCAAATAAAAAAATAACACAAAATGAAGTGAAATAAAATAAATAAAAATTAGCCCTAATTAGTGGTTTTTGCATCGCATACCAGGACTTTGCTAATCCAGGGCAGGAGTATCGCTTGAGGCGAGGTGTATGAGACTAGCCTGGATCTCATAGCTAAACACTGTCTCTACTAAATAATAAAATAAGGAGTAAAAAATAAAATAAACTTAAAAATAAACCAGACGAAGTCATTCCTCACAGTCATACAAGAACTTTGGAGGCCGAGGAGAGGGGGTCACTTCAGGCCACGAGTGTGAGACTAGCCTGGGACTGATGGCAAAACCTTGTCACTACAAAATTAAAAAATAAAATAGTAAAGTAAAATAAATTAAAATCACATATAATAAAATAGAATGATATAATATAATTAGCCAGATTTAGTGGTTCCAGGCTGGGATCCCAGCACTTTGGGATTCCAAGGCAGGAGGATAGCTTGAGGTCAGGTGGTTGAGACTATCCTGGACCTCATAGCAAAACCTTGTCACTACAAAATTAAAAAATAAAATTCCTAAGAAAATAAAATATGGTAAATAATTAGCCAGACTCAGTGGTTCCTGTATGGAATTGCAACACTTTGGGAGGCCAAGGCTGAAGGATCACTCTAGCTCAATAATTTGAGATTAGCCTTGTCTCATAACAAAACCCTGTCTCTACAAAATAAAAATATAAAGTAGTAAAGTAAGATAAAATCAAATATAGAATATAAAATAAAATAAGATAACATGAAACAGACTTTTAGTTCCTGCCTGTCATCCCAGAACTGTGGGAGACAAAGACAAGTTTCCTTGGGACCAGGACACTGAGACGAGCCTGGGATTCATAGGACAAACCTGTCTATACAATATTTTTTTTAAATGGTAAAATAAAATATAAAATAAAATAATTAACCAAACTTAGTGGCTACTGATTGTCATCTCAGCAGTTTGGGGGGCTGAGGGAGAAGGATCTGAGTGAGATTCGCCTTAGCCTCACAGAAAAACTTTGTCACTACACAATAAATAAATAAAAACATAGAGTAAAATCAAGTGAAATGAAATAAAGTAAAATAAAAAATGAAATGAAATAAAATTTAAAAAATAACATAAAATAAAATTAATTAATACATATAAAATATAATAAAATTAAAACATAGAGCCAGACTTAGTGGTTCCTCAATGGCATCCCAGCACTGTGGGAGGCTGAGGCTGAAGGACCGGTTGAAATCAGGAGTTTGAGACTAGCCTGGGGCTCATAGAAAAACCCTGTCTCTACAAATTAAAAAAATAAAATTCTAAAATAAAATAAAATAAGAAAAATTAAAATAATTGAAAACATGGAGTGTTTCCTCACAGTCTTCCTAGCATTTTGGGAGACCGAGGTGGAGTATTGCTTCAGATCAGGAGTGTGAGACTACCCTGGTACTCAGGGCAAAACTCTGTCACTGAAAAATAAAAAAAATAGTAAAACAAAAAAAAATAAAATGAAATACAATATAAAATAAAATTTAAAATAAATTGAGTCAGACATAGTGATTCCTGCCTGGCATCCCAGTCCGTAGGAGGCCAAGGCCGGAGGATCACTTGAGGCCAATAGTTTGAGACTTACCTGGGCCTCATAGCAAAACCCTCTCTCTACAAAATAAAAAATAAAATAGTAAAGTATACTAAAATACAATAAAATACAATGAAATACATTATAATACAATGCAATACAATACAACACAATAAAACAAAATAAACTAAAATAAACTAAATAACATTGCAAGACTTAGTGGTTCTGGCCTGGCATACCAGAATTTTGAAAAACCAGGGTGGGAGGATCAGTTGAGGCCAGATGATTGAGACTAGCCTGTGTCTCATAGCAAAATCCTGTCTCTACAAAATAAAAATATACAAGAGTAAAATAAAATGTAATAAAATAAAGTAAAATAAAATGTTAATATTAAATAAAATGAGCCAGAGTTAGAGGTTCATGACTGGCATCGCAGAAACATGAGAGGCCAAATTGGGAGGATCGCTCGTGACCAGAAGTTTGATAGTAGATAGGCATCATAGCAAAACACTATCTCTACAAAATAAAATAAATAATAGTAAAGCAAAGTAAAATGCAATGCTATAAAATAAAATAATGAGCTAGACTTAGTTGTTCCTCACTGTCATCACTGCATTTTGGAGGCTGATGAGAGAGTTTCGCTCAGGCAGGAGTGTGAGACTAGACAAATCCCTGTCTCTACAAAACAAAAATTATAATATAGTAAAGAAAAATAAAATGAGATGAATAAAGTAAAATAAAATAATTAGCTAGATTAATGTTTTCTGCCTGGCATCCCAGCACTTGTGAGGCCAAGGTGCGAGGATCACTTGAGACCAGGAGTTTGAGACTTGCCTCGGCCTCATAGCAAAACCCTGTCGCCTCAAAATTAAAAAAAATATATAGGAAAGTAAAAAACAAAACCAATAAACAAAATTTAAAAAAAGTTATATGAGTCTGACTTAGTGGTTCCTGACTGGTATACCAGCACGGTGGGAGGATAAGGCCGGAGTATCACTTGATGCCAGGAGTTTGAGAGTAGCCTGAGCCTCATAGCTAAATCCTGTCTCTACAAAATAAAAAAGTAACACTGTAAAGTAAAATAAAATAAAATATAGTAAAATAAAATAAAATAGAATAAAATAAAGAGCCAGACTTAGTGTTTCCTATCTGACATGCTAGCACTGTCTGAGGCCGATGCGGGAGGATCACTTGAAGCTGGGTGTATATAACTAGCCTGGGGAACATAGCAAATCCCTGTTTCAACAAAATAAAAAATTAAAATACCAAAGTAAAGTAAAATAAAATAAAATGAAATGAAATAAAATAACATAATTAGCCAGACTTAGTGTTTCTTCACTGTCATCTCAGGATTTTGTGAGGCCAAGGTGGGAGCATCATTTTAGGCCAGGTGTGTTAGACTACCCTGGGCCTCATGGCAAAATCCTGTCACTACAATATAAAATAATAAAATATGAAATTAAAGTGTGATAAATTAAATTAAATTAATTAAAATATTAGCCAGATGTAGTCATTCCTGACAGTCATTCCAGCACTTAGGGAGCTCAAGTCAGGCAAATGGCTTGAGGCCAGAGGTGTGAGACTAGCTTTGCCCTCTTGGCAAAAGCCTGTCACTACATAATAAAAAAATAAAATAGAAAAAAAAATAAAGTAAAGAGCCAGACTTAGTGGATCCTGCCTGGCATCCCAACATTGTCAGAGGCTGATGTGGGAGGATTTCTTAAAGTCAGGAGTGTGAGACTAGCCTGTGGCTCATAGCAAACCCTGTCTCTACAAGATAAGAAAAATAAAATACTAAGTTAAGGTAAAATAAAATATATGAAAATAAAATGAAATAAAATAGTTAGCCAGACTTAGTGTTTCCTCACTGCCATCCCAACATTTTGGGAGACTGAGGCATGAGCATCGATTCAGGCCAAGTGTATGAGACTAGACTAGGCCTCATGGCAAAACCCTATCACTACAAAATAAAATAAAAAAATAGTAAAGTCAAATAAAATAAAATATTTAGAAAAACTTAGTGGTTCCTCCAAGTCATCCCAGCATTTTGAGAGGCTGAGGCAGGAGGATCACTTCATGCCAGGAGTATGATACTAGCCTGGGGCTCATAGTAAAACCCTGTTGCTACAAAATAAAAAAACCCATAAAGTTAAATAAAATAAAGAAAAATAGAGTAAAATAAAATAAATAAAAATTAGCCAGACTTAGTGGTTCCTGCATTGCATACCAGGACTTTTTAAGCCAGGGCAGGAGTATCACTTGAGGCCAGGTGTTTGAGACTAGCATGGGCTTCATACCTAAACACTGTCTCTAAAAAAATAATCAGTAAAAAATAAAATAAAATAAACAAAATAAATTTAAAAATAAACCAGATGAAGTCATTCCTCAGAGTCATACCAGCACTTTGGGAGTATGAGGCAAGTGTGTCACTTCAGGCCAGGTGTGTGAGACTAGCCAGGGCCTGATGGCAAAACATTGTCACTACAAAATAAAAAAATAAAATAGTAAAGTAAAATAAAATAACATATAATATAATAAAATAAAATGATATAATATAATTAGCCAGACAGTGGTTTCAGGCTGGGATCCCAGCACTTTGGGAGGCCGAGGCAGGAGGATAACTTTAGGCCAGGTGGTTGAGACTATCCTGGGCCTCATAGCAAAACCCTGTGACTACAAAATTAAAAAATAAAATACCTAAAAATATAAAATAAAGTAAATAATTAGCCAGACTCAGTGGTTCCTGCATGACATTATAGCACTTTGGGAGGTCCAGGCTGCAGGATCACTCTAGCTCAAGAATTTGAAAAACCCTGTCTTTACAAAATAAAAATATAAAGTAGTAAAGTATGATAAATAAAATAATACATAGAATATAAAATAAAATATGATAACATGAACCAGAATTTTGCTCCTGCCTGGCATCCCAGCACTGTGGGATACCAATGCAGGAGGTTCGCTTGGGGCCAGGACATTGAGACTATCCTGAGCCTTATAGGAAAAACCTGTCTATACAAATTTTTTTTTAAAAAGTAAAATAAAATAATATATATAAAATAAAATAACATAAAATAATTACCCAGACTTAATGGTTACTGTCATCTCAGCACTTTGGGGAACTGAGGCAGGAGGTTTAGAATGAGACTCATCTGAGCCTCATAGAAAAACTGTCACTACACAATAAAAAAATAAAATAGTAGAGTAAAATGAAATGAAATGAAATGAAATGAAATAAAATAATAAAATGAAATAAACTAACAAAAAAGAACATTAGATAAAATTAATTATTTAAATAAAATATAATAAAATTTAAAAAACAGAGCCAGACTTAGTGGTTCCTACCTGCCATTCCAGCAGTGTGGGAAACCGAGCCAGAAGTATCAGTTGAAACCAGGATTTAGAGACTAGTCTGGGGCTCATAGCAAAACCTTATCTCTACAAATTTAAAAAATAAAATGCTAAAATAAAATAAACAAGAGAAATTAAAATAATTAGAAATATGTAATGGCTCCTCACAGTCATCCTAGCATTTTGGGAGGCTGAGGGGGAGTATCGCTTCAGACCGGGAGTGTGAGACTGGCCTGTGACTCGTGGCAAAACTGTCACTTCAAAAAAAAATGAAATTGTAAAGTAAGATAAAATAAAATAAAATAAAAATTAGCCAGACTTGGTTGTTCCTGCATGGCATACCAGGACTTTGGGAAATTGGAGCAAGAGTCACTCTTGAGGCTAGGTGTTTTAGAGTAGCCTGAGCCACAGGAAAACATTGTTCCTGCAAAATAAAAAAATAAAATAATAAAGCAAATTAAAATACAATAAAACAAAATAAAATATAGAACAATAAAATCCTATAAAATAAAATTATTTTGCCTCATACCAAAGCACAGTCTCTACAAATAAAAAGATAAAATAGTAAACAATTATAAAATGAAGTAAGATAAATAAAGTAATTAGCCAGACTTACTGTTTCCTGCCTGGCATCCCAGCACATTGCAAGGCTGAGGTGCAAGGATCACTTGGGACCAGTATTTTGACACTACCCTGGGCCTCATAGCAAAATCCTGTCTTTACAAAATTAAAAAATAAAATAGTAAAGCAAAATAAAATAAAATGAAATAAAATAAATAAAGTAAAATAAAATAAAATAATTAGCCAGATTTAGTGGTTCCTGCCTGACAATGCAGCATTTTGGGAGACTGAAGCAGGAGGATATCTTGGAGCCAGGAGCTTGAGAGTAGTCAGGGCCTTATAGGAAAGTCCTGTATCTTCAAAATTAAAACATACAATGATAAAATAAAATTTAAAAATATTATAAAATAAAATAAAATGAAAAGAAAAGACATGACATAAAAATATTAGAAAGACTTAGTGGTTCCTCACAATGATTCTAGCATTTTGGGAAGCTAAGGTTTGAGGATCAGTTCAGGCCAGGAGTGTGAGATTAGTCAGGGGATCATGGTAAAACCCTGTCACTACAAAATAAAAAAATTAAATTGCAAAATAAGGTAAACAAAAATAACAAATAACAAAATAAAATAATTAGCCAGACTCAGTGGTTCCTCACAATCATCCCAGCACTTTGGAAAGCCAACATGGGAGGTTTGTTTGAGGTCAGGAATTGGAGACTAACCTGGGACTCACAGCAAAACACTGTCTCTACAAAATAAAAAAAAATAGTAAAGTAAAAAATAAAGAAATAAAATAAATTTAAAATAAATTGAGTCAGACATAGTGATTCCTGCCTGACATTCCAGCCCTGTAGGAGGCCAAGGCTGGATGATCCCTTGAGGCCAGTAGTTTGTGACTTGCCTGGGCATCATAGCAAAGTACTCTCTCTACAAAATAAAAAAATAAAATAGTAAAGTATAATAAAATACAATAAAATACCTAAATACATTATAATACAATGCAATACAATACAATAAAACAAAGTAAAATAAAATAAGTTAAGTAACAAAGTAGACTTAGTGGTTCCAGCTGGCATACAAGAACTTTGAAAAGCCAGGGTGGGAGGATCAGTTGAGGCCAGGTGATTGAGACTAGCCAGGTTCTCATAGCAAAACCCTGTCTCTACAAAACAAAAATATACAATAGCAAAATAAAATGTAATAAAATAAAATAATAATATTAAGTAAAAGGAGCCAGAGGTTCATGACTGGCATCACAGACACATGAGAGGCGAAATTGGGAGGATTGCTTGAGGCCAGGATTTTGATACCATCCAGGCATCATAGCAAAACACTATTTCTACTAAATAAAATAAATAATAGTAAAGCAAGGCAAAATACAATGCTATAAAAAAAAACAATGAGCCAGACTTAGTGGTTCCTCACTCTCATCACAGCATTTTGGGAGGCCAAGGAGGGAGTATCACTCAGGCCAGGAGTGTAAGACTAACCTGGGCCTCTTAACAAAGCACTGTCTGTACAAAAAAGAAAATTAATAATAAAGAAAAATAAAGTGAGATGAAAAAATAAAATAAAATAATTAGCTAGACTTAATGGTTCCTGCCTGGCATCTCAGCACATTGTGAGACTAAGATGTGAGGAATGCTTGAGACCAGGAGTTTGAGACTAGGCTTAGCCTCATAGCAAAACACTGTCACCTCAAAATAAAAAAAAAATAGTAAAGTAAAAAACAAAACCAATAAACAAAATTTAAAAAAGAGTTATATGAGCCAGACAAAATGGATCCTGCCTAGAATATGAGCACTGTGGGAGGATAAGGTGGGAGTATCACTTAATGCCAGGAGTTTGAGAGTAGCCTGGACCTTATAGCTAAATCCTGTCTCTACAAAATAAAAAAAAAAAACAGTAAAGTAAAATAAAATTAAAAAGAGTAAAATAAAATAAAATAACAAAATAAAATATAATAAAATAAAGAGCCAGACTTTGTGTTTCCTATCTGGCATCCTAGCACTGGCAGATGTCGATGCGGGAGGATTGTTTGAAGCTGGGTGTTTATAACTAGCCTGGGGCTCATAACAAATCCCTGTTTCGACAATAAAAAAATCAAAGTAAAGTAAAATTTTAAAAATGAGATGAAATGATATAAAATAAAATAATTACCCAGACTTAGTGTTTCCTCACTGTCATCTCAGTATTTTGTGAGGACGAGGTGAGAGCATCGCTTTCGGCAAGGTATGTGAGACTACCCTGGGCCTCATGGCAAAATCCTGTCACTACAATATAAAAAAATAAAATATTAAAGTGTAATAAAATAAAATTAAATTAAATTAAGAGAATAAAATAAAATAAAATATTAGCCAGACTTAGTCATTCTTGACAGTCATGCAGCACTTTGGGAGGCCAAGACAGGCAGATTTCCTGTGGACAGGAGTGTGAGACTAGCCTGGGCCTCTTGGCAAAACCCTGTCACTACAAAATAAAAAAATAAAATTGTAAAATAAAGTAATGAGCCAGAGCTTAGTGGATCCTGCCCAGCATCCCAGCACTTTCGGAGGCTGATGTGGGAGGATTTCTGGAGGCCAGGAGTGTTCCCAAGAACTTGGGGGAGGACTCTATGCCTGGAAGATGACCTGCCCCCTGGGACCAAGCATCATGCCTCCACCAAATCTGTGCAGAGTGTGGTTCTGAGTGGGAGAAAGCCTGTGCAGAGTTTCCCATCGAAGAGGTGGTAGGACCTTTGCCTGGACTGACGACCTGGCTACTCTACAAGGAACGTGCCAGGTGGGGGCCCCACCCTCCTGCCAAACCCCACTGTAGAAAGAGCCTTCCAGCATTAGGACCAGGACAGCTACAGGTAACCAGGCCTTCAGCCAAGTTCCTTCTTCCCAAGACCCCCAGCCTCCAACAGAAGAAGAGCCTTAGCCTCCCATCAGATGCTCTCCACAGCTTGCCTTGGGTGCAAGGATATGAGTCTGGAGATAGGACCTGGAAGACAAGGCTCTGAGTTGACCCAGTAGGAGTAGTAGGAAGACATTTTCCACCATGAGGAACCCAAGGTCAGATCCTCTAACCCTCATCTGCATGTACCCTGAGAACAACACATTTTTTAACTGCATGGAGAGGTGGCCACACACCAGTGTACATGGGTTGCAAGATGTATGAGATGGCTTACTGTGATGTGTGAAGAAACAATGAGAGCTTCTTTTGTGCATGTTTTTATTTATTTCATTTTCCAAATAAACTGTCAAATTGTAGGACAAATTTAAAGTCACAGAAAAAAATGAGCAAATAGTATAATTTTCACATACTCCACATTATTCCACTATTAACATTTTATAATATGTGGTACTTTTGTTGTAATTAATGAACACGTATTGACCTAGTATTATTAGCTGAAGTTCGTAGTATATTCCCATTTCCTTAGGGTTTGTCTAATGTCTTTCTTCTGTCCCAGGGTTCCATCAAGGACTCCCAAATTACAAGTAATCCCAAGCCTTTACAGTCTCCTCTTGGCTGTGGCACTTTCTCAGACTTCCCTTGTTTTTGATGACCTTGACCATTTGGAGGAAGTCTGGTCAGACAGTTTATAGAATGTTCTTCAGTTAGGATTTGTCTGATGTCTTCCTTGTGGTCAGCCTGGGGTTATGTGATTTTAGGAGGAAGATCACAGAGGAAAAGTGCCATTCTCATCACTTCCTTTCAAAAGTACAGACCGCCAATGTGACTGTTAATGTTGACCTTGGTCACCGGGCTGAGGTGTGTTTGTCAGGTGTCTCCCCTGAAAAATCACTCTTTCTCCCCCTTTCTATACTGTAGTCTTTAGAAGCCACCAGGCGTAGCCCACACTTAAGGGGTGGGGAGTTATTCTTGAAGGTGAAGTGGTTAGACGAATCATTTGGAATTGTTTTGCATTGGAGATATGTCTTTTACACCCCATTTATTTATTATTTTTTTCATTTACTTGTATCAGTATGAACTCATGAATATTTATTTTGTAGTTTGATTATAATCCAATACTAGTTTATTTATTTTGTAGCTTTGACCATTGGAAGCTCTTTCAGTTTGTGCCTGTGTCCCTTTTGCATAAGTATTTGTGTGTTTTGTCACTCATTGAATGGTATAACTTATGTTTTTATATATGTTTTATAATGAATAATATATCTTCAGTATATATATACACATGCATATATAATGAGTGCAGTAATGCATGATGAACTGTGAGTGTATGTATGTGGTAAGGGTGTAGGTGTGTAATGTATGGATGGGTGCATACACACAATAGTTTTACTAGAGCTGTGAAGTCATCAAAGTGTTGGAGAAGACTGGCCTAGGGGTTGTTACATGGAGCCATCATCTTGAAGCTTCAAGTTTGAAGTTTATTTCCTGCCTTCTCTGTCTAATTATACCACATATAAACTAGCCAGCCAAGTGTTCTAACGTCACACACTGTGTTCACTGGGAAACATGGAACCCTTGCAAATGGTACCGTGACACCCTGGATCTACACCTCAGTCATAGGATGGCAGACACAGGCATTGTCTTTTCCAGTAAATTTATTTTAAAGACAGAGCTACTGACTGCTGAGGCATAGGAATGGAGAGACATACAAGGAGAGGGGAAAAAAACCTGTCACCACAAGACAAGTGCAGCCTCTGGACAAATGGAATAGCTGTCACCTAGAACTTGCTGAGCCCACCCCTGGAGACCCAAGAAATGATACCATCCCAGGCTCTCCTCTGGTCAAGCATTGAACTGTGGTCTGTGACTCACCCTTCAGGATACATGCTGCTTCACCTCTGAATCGCAGTGTGCTTGGGCATACATTTGCAGAATGACCTCTGTCCTGCTCACAGAATGGTTGATGGACCATTCTCAGTTACAGTTGGCCCTCTGTATCTTTGGGTACCACATCCATGGATTCTATAGCTCAGGAATCAAAAATATGCAGAAAAATAAATTCCACAAATTTCCAAAAAAGTAAAACTTGACTCTGCAGCATGCCTGGCACTGCACTGAATTCACATGAATGAAGTAATGTGCACGTAATGCATTAATTGATCTAGAGGTGATTTAAAGTATACAACAGGATGTGCATAGGTTATATGCAAATACTATGCCATTTTCTATCAGGGATGTGAGCACTCACAGAATTTGTTTCCCTGGAGTTTCCCCCACAGATAAGAGACATAGTGCTGCTCACAAGTAAATGACAATAATCAGTATGGAGTTATTATTAGGATAATGTCATTCTGCATAGGTGTGTATGCACAGACACTTCTTAGGCTACATGAGAAACATATTGTGGTAGTTAATTCCGGGGAAGCTTTTGGGGGCTAGAGGTGGGAGGGATCTCACCTTAATTTAAACTTCTCTACAATGCTTAAAAGTTTTTACTACGTGTATTTATCTTATACTGATGAAAAGGAAAGGATAAATTATAAGTAGGTAATGGCACGTGGTTCATTAGAAAATACTGGCTGGGTTCCACCTAGAAGTGCAACCACTCCAAACCACATGAAGCAGACGGAGCCCTGTCCTTAAGAAGGCTCAGCTCCATGTGGTTCTGATGCTCCTGCAAAAACAAGTGTGCCAACTCTGCCTCGCCTCTCCTTTATTGATCATTAGAGAACAGGTGGGAACCTTCATGCATCCTTTTATTCTCTTGTCTTTATTTTGTTTCTCGATGGGTAGAGTTGCATTAATCACACCTCTCAATTCATGCACAATATCAGTATCATTCACGCTAGATTCCATCTTGATTTCAGTTAAACATTTGTCTCTTTTTTTCCCATTTCTACTTCTGCTCTTCCCCCAATCCCAGAAGTGCCCATCTGGTGAATTTTATCTGTGCACATTCCATAGGCATGCATTCTTAACCATTGTCTTAGGTAGGGATATACTTCTAACTTTTATAAGCAGAACTGTATTAGACTTCACTCTATTTCTTACTTCCTTGAGTGGTACGTTTGGAAGATTTGTCCATCTTACTCCAAAAATCTGTTCCTTCTTCCATCCGCAGCATGGAACTATTGTGTAAATATATCACATTACATTTACCCAATGCCCCAGCAAAGCATGCCTACTCTTTCCATTTGCTATAACAAATAATTGTGAGGAATATGTCCTCTTATTGCAAATGGGACCATACTAAGCCATAAGATGCACACATCTAATTTCTCTAAGCATTGCCAGATTACTACCTGAAAGTTGTAGTACAGTACTTTAAACATTTACCAAGAATACGTGAGGATTCAGAGAATCTGATGTATGAACAGAGTTTCGTATTGGCCAAAGAATGTGACATAATTTCAAACAAATTCAGAGCTGTTGGATGTGGCCAAGTAATCTGTCACCTTTTATGAACTCACAAAAACCGCCAAAGCAGGACCTTCACTTTCAAAGAGACTAGAGCTCCACTTTCTTGGGCAGTGATCAGAACCCAGTGCCCCTGAAGCCTTTGGGGGGCTTAGCATGGGTAATGTGGGAAGGGACCTGCTCCCAGCACTGTGCCTTGAGGTAGCAAGATTTCCCAGCAATTACTGGGCCCCCTGCCTGAAAAGTCCAGCCTCAAGGCAGTCTTCCCCCAAGGGAAAAGAATTTAGGTGCTTTTCAAGGGGGGAGGGTGTAACAACATTCCATATGAATCAGCCCCTGTTAATGTTAATAATAGCAGAGGATGGAGGATGGCATAGAAAAGAATAAGCATTTGCATTAAGCACTAAGAAGGAACTTATTATTTCTTTATTTGAAAGCATATTTCTAGACTCTGCCACGCAAACAATATGATTCCCCTTTCTGTCCTTCCGGCAGGGTTTAATGGTGATCTTTTTCTTCTCTTTGAAACCAGGAGCTCCAGGTCCATCCCATATTTTCCCAAGACAGAGAAAAGAAAATATACACATGCTAGAGTGTGCGTGACTCTGGGGGTAGCCCTGGGTTACATTCCACCTGAGATCAAAGGAAGACCAGGGACTACAGCTCTTCTTCAGTTTTACTCCTGATCTTGTGACACACCTCACAGCTTATCTTTGTGGGTCCCCAGGAAGTCATTTACCAGGAAAGAAACTGAGGCCAGGCCAAAGGTATCAAAGGTACCAGCAGTTTCATGGTCAGCACAATAACCATGAAACTGCTGGTAAGAAGAAAAAGCGCAGAACTGAGGAGCCTTGCTGTCCTTCCCCTCTCACTTGCCAGCAAGCTCTGACTTGTAAGGTCTCTGTTTCCTCCTGTCTTGCCCATTGGTCTGTCTGTAAGTGAGTGCCTGACCTCATTCTTCTATGGACCCTCTGTTCTTGATACAAAAGGGAACTATAATGTTAGTGGAGTGAAAAAAAAAAAGGTACCAAGCAGGAAATTATAGTGGGGCCAGCATAGGTAAGAACATTCTGTGCCTCCTGGGATTTTACACTCAGGGAACAAAGAAACAACAGACCAGTTCCAACTCAAGCCAGACTCATCCTACATCTAGTGTTTATCAAGGGTCTATAGCAAATCCTCAGGGGACACACCCTTCTCACAGTGTGAGTGTCAGACCCCTGAGAATAAGGGAGAATGACCCAAAATATGACCTGACCAGGCTGCCCTCAGGTTTGAGAAAGAAGAGGCTCAGGCCTCTAATCACAGCACTTTGGGAGGCTGAGGTGAGAGAATCACTTGAAGCCAGGAGTTTGAGACCAGCCCAGGAAACATAGCAAAACCTTGTTTTACTGTG